>NW_024080632.1:338184-454283 GCF_003009895.1 Hyaena hyaena | reverse complement strand
GCCAAGGTAAGGTCTGATGCTTAACCCACTGAGCCCCTCACTTGCCCCCAGGCTTTTTTTTTTTTTTTTTTTTAAAGGATCCCTTCCCTTTTACCCACTTCCTCAACCCAGAGGCAAGCGCTCTGGCCGTCAGTTGCATGCTTACATTTCTGTCTTGATTCTTTGCTCTTTGGGGACACTGCTTTCTCCCAAGTTGTGCTATTCCAGGTTTATTTTTGCTGAAGGCCCAGTTGCCTCGTAGGATTTCCTCACCGGTGCAGAGATCTCGTTCGTCCCGGCCAGAGACCGGGTAACAATACAGCCTGGTCCTTGGCCGGTATCACGACGGGGCCATCGGCGGGCGTTTTACTCCCAAAGCCCTGATGTGTGTCCCTGTCGCTGTTCCCGCTTGCGCTGGCCACGGTCTCCAGAGCGGGAGCGTCCGGGCTGTCGCCGGGAAGGTCTGGGACCGGCCGCCTGGCTTCCAGCTCGGAGGTGGGGGAGGCCGGGGGTGCCAGCGCGGTGCGCCCTGGACCGTGCGCAGGGAGGGGCGCTCGCCGACCCGGGCCTGGGGGGCGCGGAGCCGGGGGGGGGCGCAGCGCTGTGCAGGGAGGCCTGTTGCTGTTTGCCCCCCACCCCCGCCCATGCCTGTAGAGTTAGCTCCCCACCGTGAGGACCTCCTACGGGTCGTTTCTAGTACCTCCTAGCGCCTTTCCTTCGCCCCTTGGTTGTTAATGTCTTAAGAATAAAAAAATCAGTATTCTTACTGTAGTGGCGTTTGGGAGGGGGAAGGAATGTTAACTTTCTCGTTTCACTGAAAGCCAGTTCACTGAGTATTAAACGTTTGTATCTGAATAATTTAATATTTGTGTAGACAACATTATAATGGGTTGCAGAATGCAATCTTTTAATTTATTTTCTGCCCCATATGGTTACTACCAATTTCTTGATTATTCCGTTATGATGCATTCTTCGCTTTTAGTGCCTCCTAATTGCCCATAAAATACATAAAAATGCAACATTGAGGGCTCGTGATGACAAAATCAATTTCTTCCTCGTAGGTGTACTGTGCTTATAAAAGCAGCTCTTAAGGAGAGGGAGGGTCACAAGAACAAGGATGTAAAACATGTTATTTTTTTCCTACCTAGATTTGCCTGACGCATGGTTCCAGCGGCCTTCAATGCTCTGACCTGCCCCCACCGCAAATCCATTTCAATCAAGGCTCCCCTAAAAAAGGTCTAAGTATATACATAATGTATTCATAATGTCCCTTTTCATTCTAAAGATATATTTCCTGAATGGATTTTATGCCAAGAAATGCTAACCAGACCTAATCGCTAGGTCTTAACATGTTAACACTGTACCATGATTAATGAGCTTGTTAAAAATAAGTAATATTTCCATTTTCTAGATGCCATCAACCCAGCAGGGAAATAAGAGAGGCTTTTGGTATTTAGCTCACCCAGTAAGTGAAATAATTATTGTAGTTTGTAAATTAAAATATTTATTATATACCTCGACTCTCTTCACATGTTTCTGTTTATTCGACTTCTATCCTATTAGCTGTCAGTAACTTCGGAGAAAAAGATACACTATAAGACAAAGAAATTTTATTATGACTTGCGAGATTCATATTAAATGACTAAAAAATTATATGCTTTCTATTGACGAAATTGTAAGCAGTATATTAGAAAGAAGATCTCCCTCCCTCCCTCCCTTCCTTTATCCCTTCCTTCTGTCCTTCCTTCCCTCTCCCTGACTCTTTTTCCACATGAATCTTTGCATCTTTTAATGAACAAAAAGGCAGAAGAAAGAAATGATCAAAGAAAAAGATATCCACTCAGCTGAAGTTAATTCAGTCTTGTCCATTATAAACCAGCCACTACTTGAATTTTGTATCCAGTATTTGAAATTCTTCATCTCACTTTGTTTTACTCCATGTACTTCATTCTTCCCCCTAAAGCTTTCCTGTCCTTCACTGTTCTAAGAGCCCCCTGTTAAAATTTACGGGGAAGCCCAACCTTTACGTTAATTTTACAATGATTGCTGTGTACCCCCCTAATGAAAGAGGAGTCAGCAGGCGCTGGAGAAATCCCATGAACAGGAAATGAGGTTCGTCTGCACCAAGGGGTCTGGACAGAAACGCCAAGGTCGGGATGTAGATGTCAGAGCAGCAGCCTCTGGGCTGTCAACACCCGGCCCGTGCATACGTCCTCACACGCACAGGGACGCACAGGGACGGCAGGTGGCCTCCTCCTGGGGGCTCACAAGGGTCTCATGAAGACAGTTGTCAGCTCTGCTCTCTCTTCTGGATTTTAGGAGCAGCAAGAAACGGTGCAGAAAATTAGATAGTATGTTGTAATTTGCGGTCATGTGGGGAGGGGAACTCTTTCTAGTAACTTCAGATTCCAAATGATACTTCTATGGCTCATATATTTTCTTTCTTTCTTTTTTTCTTTTTTCTCTTTTTGAGAGAGAGAGAGAGAGTGTGTGCAAGCAGGGACAGGGGGGCCAGGGGGCCGGGGGGCCAGGGGCCAGGGG
Source organism: Hyaena hyaena (assembly GCF_003009895.1). Lineage (NCBI taxonomy): Eukaryota > Metazoa > Chordata > Mammalia > Carnivora > Hyaenidae > Hyaena > Hyaena hyaena. The sequence continues at coordinate 451,763 of NW_024080632.1, read as the reverse complement.
GAAGAGAGGATCTTAAACAGGCTCCATTCTGAGCATGGAGTCCAACACCAGGCTGGAGCCCACAACCCTGAAATCATGACCTGAATCAAAATCAAGAGTCGGACCCTCAACCCACTGAGCCACCCAGGCGCGCCTCTGGATCGACTCTTAACATAATTTACGATGCACCCCCCATTGAAAGTCCATTTCTATACATGAGTCTTTCAGTTACCAGAATTATTTTTCATCTAAAACTATGTTCCGGGAAGACATTGGCCCCTTTACGCCATTCTTCAAGTGCATTTCCTCTGGTGCTAGTGGAGCCTGGGGACATCCAGGCACTCACTGGGTGCTGGAGGCAAGACCGGATGCTCGGCTTTGTATCCTGGCCAAAAAAGCTGTGGTTTTGTTTCCTAACGTCCACACCTCAAAATGAAGTTGACTTCATGTGTCAGTTTCCCACCAGTTCCCTTTCTGGATCCTGCTCTACTCGCTGACCAGCCTGCACTGAACGGGTGTGTCCTGCTTGGTGTCTTTATACACCTGACTCACTGACTGAGTCCCCAGGGGAAGGTGGAGCTCCTATGGAAACAGAGTGCCCATTGTGTGGAATACCGTAGCAACTAAATAGATTAAAGCCAGGAAAACCCACACACCCATTCGTGTTAATAACTCACACTCCAACTGTATATTCTTTAAACAAGCAAACATCATTTCAATCACTTTCATGGAAGTTTTCCCAAAACGTGCTCTGCTTTCTTGTTCTCTAAGGAGAATATGAGGAATACAGTGTATGTGTGTGTGTAGACATGTGGGTGAGCATGTGTGAGCGTGTTTGCGTGTGTGCATGTGGCGCTGAGGACCACCCTATACACACTGGGTCTCTGCTTGGGGACGCGTGTTGGGTGCGTCGATGTCTCAGGGACAAACACGCTAATCTGCGTGTTCCTTTATCACATGGCCTTGGACAAGCGTGCTTTTTGCATCCTTCCCTTTGGTTTTCATTAAGTTTTACTTCCTAATCTCACTTGCCATGTGCTGTCACTTTTCATTGCTCTCAGGATGTTTTCCTGAAACAAAGTTCCATATGTGCACATTTGCCTGGGAACATTTATTTCCTCTACGTTCCAGTGGGGGGAAGGATCCCTTTTCCCTCCTTTGTCTGGCACCTGGCATTAGCTGGGCTGTGCCCATGAACATTCCCTGAGCAAGTAACCAATTTCACTGCAATTGTGTGTAAAGTAAGAATAAACGGGTCTGAGAATCCAAATGGCTTTCTTTTGCTTACAGTTCATGAGCTTAAACACAAACCTAGTGTGTCAATGTTGGCTTTTAAGAGGAAGAGGCTTTCTTAAAAGGCTCTTCAGGGGCACCTGGGTGGCTCAGTTGGTTAAGTGTCTGACTTTTGGTTTCAACTCAGGTCATGATCTCATGATTTATGGGATCAAGCCCCATGTCGGGCTCTGTGTTAACATTGTGGATCCTGTTTGGGACTCTCCCTCTTTCTCTGTCCCTCCCCTGCTCACTCTCTCTCTCTCTCTCTCTAAATAAATAAATAAATAAATAAACTTCTTTTTTTTTTTTCATTCTGTTTCATCACTAGGACATGTTTTTTCTTCTCCCAATTTCTACTGTTATTATTATTATTATTATTTTTTTTTTTTTTTTTTTTACCCAGACATCCTTGCTCACTCTCACTTCTTCCGGGGAATTCTCAATTCTCTTTCCTCCCCTCCATCTCTGTGGTTCTAGAAAAGTGTTTCTTCCTTTACCTTTGAGAGATTCCTGTTCAGGGACTTGAATTTCGCTATGTAACCAGTTTGGGGAGCAAGTCTTCAGGAAATATGACCCCTCACAGCCTTTGGTATATTTTTCCCACTCCACTTGACTTTAACTACCTTGCCCTTCTTTAATTCTTTGAGTGCCTTCCTGTCTTATTTGCAGCTCTTTATGCCCGTTTAAATCTCTTCACATCAACAAAGCCACTTATTTTGTCCTGGTTATTTACGGGCCCAGATGTTCCTTACTGGCTGCAGATTTTTCTGCAAGATAATCAATCCAAGGTCTGGCATTTCCCTGCCCCCACCCCCAACCCCGCTCCCCTGTGCATGGGTTCTACAGAAAGCATGAGAAACTCACTTTGTGGGGAGACGGCTGAGAAGTTGTTTGACCAACCCTTCCCATTTTATTGGAGACCTTTTCTTTCATGTTACTGTGTCCTTAAGAATTTACACCCTGGATGCAGTGATGTATCATGATGAAAATTCCCATGATTAAAAAGAAGCTTATCTTTCAAGGGTTTTTGTCCAATCCGATTATAACAATTTATTTGGTTCAATGCAATTGAATTGGTTCAAAACAATTTTCAGTTTCAGAAATCTCCTTAAAGATTGCAAAGATTGCAAATCCCACGCCCTCTATAAAGTTGTCTTTTTACAAATCTACAGTAAGTACCTCACTATATTTTATTTGACAATGAGCTTTACTAACAAGTGTGAGGGCTAATATAGTTCCTCAAAATAACATCATTTGTCTTGTTCTATGAGAAATTCACTTCAAAAAACCCTGAATTCACTTCAAAGAACAATGAAAACCCTCACATTCACTTCAAAAAACAATGAAACCCAAGGCTTATCATTTTTAAATATGATCTCTTCCTAAATTTTAGTTTTCTACACCATTTCTTGTTCAGGGAAACCAATTTGCATTGGGCTATGAATTACATGTTTGCTTTCTGTTTGTTTTGGTTTTTTAAATTCTCTGAGAATAAAGGTGTCAGAGGTCATGTATGGAAGGAGGTTACTTAAAATATCTTTCCTGGGCATCTCATTGTCTGTTGGCTGACACCCTGAAGACCCGAGGAAGGCGTAAGCTAAGCTGAGAATAATTATGCAGGACCTTTAGACGTATTTGCTAGAAAAAGTGTGAGGAAGAGGCCTGTGTGTCATGGGTGGCGGGTGATAGAGAGGCCTACAGGAGGAGTTTGGAATATTTTACAAGTCAGGAGACTATCAATTAGCTCGGAGAGAGGCTAGGGAAAGGACTGACGGATCTATTCAAGTCAGGAGAAAAGAGAACGCACGTCTAAATTGACCACTTGCATTTTTATGTGTACGTCGGTGTTTCCTTAATTGGCTCTTTCTGTTATGGTTCTGCTCCGATTTTGAGATCTGACATCACGTACGCACACTCAGCATCCTTCCTGGATGCCATCAATGTCGGGAAGGGAAAAAGATGTGGACTCGGAACATTTGGGGTTTTCCTTGGTGTAGACATTTACTAGGTGTGCAGACTCAGGCAAGCTGTATACAGGGCCTCACTTTTCACACCGAGGAAGTGGTTCATGGTCTCCTCCCTGAACATCCACAGGAATACCGGAATGGTGTAGGAGTCAAATCATTGGATATGACAAAGCGTGTACAGAAATCACATGCACTTGACCTTAAAACAACACTGATTTGAACTGTGAGGATCCACTGATGGGCAGATTTGGTTGCTGTTGTTAAATACAGTACCGTACATGTATTGTCTCTTTCTTATGATTTTCTTAGTAACATTTTCTTTCCTCTGGCTACTCTATTATAAGAGAATAGAGTACATAGAATACATCCAGCACACAAAGCCTGGGCTAATTGACGGTATATGTTATCAGCAAGGCTTCCTGGCAGTAGGCTGTTCACAGTTAAGCTTTGCTGAGACTCTTGAATGCTGAGAACAAACTGAGGGCTGAGGAGGGGTGCGGGAGAGGGGAAAGGGGGTGCTGGGCATGGAGGAGGGCGCTTGTTGGGATGAGCACTGGGTGTACACGTAAACCAACCTGACAAACTATTAAAAAAAATTTCTTTTTTTTAATTAAAAAAATTATTTTAACGTTTATTTATTTTTGAGAGACAGAGAGAGTGAGCATGAGCAGGGGAGGGGCAGAGAGAGAGGGAGACACAGAATCTGAAACAGGCTCCAGGCTCTGAGCTGTCAGCACAGAGCCCGATGCGGGGCTCGAACCCACGAACCATGAGATCATGACCTGAGCCGAAGTCGGACGCCTAACCGACTGAGCCACCCAGGCACCCCCTGAGTCAAATGTTATATGTGAAATTTCGACTGTGCAGGAGAGGGAGTTGTCGCCCAACTCATGCTCCTTACAAAGGCCAAGGGTGGGCTGCAAGAGGAAGGCCGCATTTGTACTTATTCATATCCCCTCAGCTGTGCGCTGTGAAATAGCACTTCCCCCAGTGGGGCAACGGAAACCCTTGAGGGTCTCAGGAAGCCACAGTACCGTGAGATCAGAAAAAAATTTATGATGAGACAGTGGAATTTTCTAGAGTTTCCGTGCTGACGTCACCCGTGACGTGATGTTCGAGAGCAGACAATGTAGAGAAAACTTATACACATTTTCGGAACGTAACTCTGTCTATTTTTGATGCTTCCACTGGGCTTTGACGACAGACCTCACCTCCACCTGCTACATCTTTACAGCCTTGCTTTTGTTCAATAAAACATTACCTCGAAAACACAGATTTCCTAGAGCCTGCGAGGAAACACAACCAGAGGTACACTGGGGTCTTGCTTGGAGGGGATGTTTTCATTCTTTTCCAAAAAACTCTTATATGTAAAATTTCTCCCCAAAGTTGTGATTTTGCAATTCCATATCGTATTCTAAAATATCAGAATATTATGTACAGTGTAGTTTTGTATATTAAAGATGAATATTTATACCCGGAAATGGATATTGGAAACTTGGTGTCTCATCCTAAAGCTTTCATATCTGCCTAAAAATGATGGAAAGCATTAAAATAGACAAAGTTCTCTGTGTCATGAAAAGGGAAAATCTGCTTAAATCAATGGGCACCTCGGTGGCTCAGTCGGGTAAGCATCCACCTCTTGATTTCCGTTCAGGTCATGATCTCACAGTTCATGGGTTCGAGCACCACGCTGGGCTCTGTGCTCACAGCTCGGAGCCTGGAGCCTGCTTAGGATTCTGTGTCTCCCTCTCTCTCTGCCCCTCCCCTGCTTATTCTCTCTCTCTAGTTCTTTCTCTCAAAAATAAATAATAAAAACTTTTTTAAAAATTAAAAAAATGCTCAAAACAAAAAAGAAATCTAGCTTGATCTTTCACTAGAAATAAAAACCTGAGAGAACATCGATAATTCTTGAACCATGTGGGAGTTGGGGTATCACTCCCTACACAGTCAAAAGTCTATGGATAACTTTTGACTCCTCCCAAAATGTAAGTGCTAACAGCCTCCTGTTGAAACCTTACCGATAACATGCACAGTAGATGAACACATATTTTGTGTGTTCTCTGTATCACATACTGTATTCCTACAATAATGTAAGCTAGAAATACAGAAAATGTTATTGTAAAAAACCCTAAGAAAGAGAAAATGCACTACAGTCCTATACTATATTTATCGGAAAAACATCTGCCTGTAAGTGGATCCACGCAGTTCAAAATCGTGATGTCCAAGGGTTGGCTGTATAGCTCTCCCTCGACTTTCTAAGTGTTAATTTGTTGTCTGACTCACTAGAACTTTTCCAATAATAATATGATGTCAGTTAGATTTTGTGATCAATGCCTCGGAGTTCAAAGAAGGAGCTGAACCGTTTTTAACATCGATGTCACGTGCTTATTAAAAGTCAAAACTTAATTGGTGTTGGTTTCCAAGTTTGACAAGAGGAAGACACTGATGCGTCTTGAGGATACGTCAATATACCGCATTTGCTGAACAGGTGTGCCCAACAGGTGAAAGGTTATTAACACTTAGCACACTTGATATTACCCAATTTCAAACGCGAAAAAAAGCTAGTAAAATAAATGACAGAACTGTAGCTTTCTGTGACTCTGATTCACATTTCAGTTGTTCTTCCAAACTTGGGTTTTTTCCTCTGCATAGAGTATGCTCATGGAAAATATTCTTAGCAATATCCTGGCCCGGGGTTGGCATACACTGAAATTAGCATTCCCAAAACCTATAATTACAGGGAGCTTGGTTTTTTGCATCCAAGCAAAACTTGTCATTTGACAGAATCAAATATCTGTCACATTTTTAACCAAGGTTAATTGTGAATCATGGGTTGTTTTCAAGAAGTCAGCCCAAAAGTAACTATTGGGACTCTTTCCAAAGTTGCAATGAATTTATGACACATTTGATATTGACCGACTATTTATAAAGTCTATTAAATTTGTCAGGACCGCTGGTGAGAAAGGATTTATTAGAACAACTAATATAAAATGTAATGAAATAGATTAAGCCTCCTTATGAAATATTAATATCCATTCAATCTGGTTATTATAGCTCTGTATTTGCAAGCTCCCCTTTGCAGACGCCATGAATTCAGGCTGCTGATGGTGTTTCAAGTCCTTATGCGCGGCCAAACCACCCACTAAAAAGCTTCTGAGAATGAGGGATATCAAGTTCTGGATAGTGATTGTCTCACAGTGAAATATCACCGTTGGGGAAGAGGGATCAATAGACTTCAACTCTACTTTATGTCTCTATATATTATACTTCTCCATCTCCATTTCCACTCCATTCCCATCTCTCTTTCTCCCTCTCTCTCTCTCTCTCTAATCTTATTAGAATAAGAGTAAAATAGAAACCTAATGTCTCTCTCTCTCTCGGGAGAGGGGGGTCAATTTGGGGATCCTGAGTGTTTCTACTATATTCTTAACTCATCTAACAGGATTATATAAGGTACTCCTTCCTGCTTAACTGAACAATGGGGTACTAAGGACCCCCATTTTCCCTGGTAAGGTGTTAGGCAATCATTTGTAAAGATTGTTAATAAAAACTCCGACTATATAAAAGTTTGAAGAGCTAAGAGTTCAATTGTTTAGACATCAAGGAGATAACTTCTTAGATGGTTATTTGTGTATTTTCAATTTCAATCTCCCCCTAACTTGGGCTAGTAAGGGGCACTCTGTTCTCATAACTGGCCAAGTGACAGGTATGATTTGTCTTCAGTTTCCGTCCTCTAGAAGCAGACTCTGAAATGAAGGTCCAAGTGAAAATAGTTTCTTTGGGAGAAACTCCTACCGTCACAAAATGCTGGTAGGGGAGTGGGGACAGAGAGCGGGAATAGAAGAAGCCTATAAAGAAGGCCTAATCCAGCCAGTCGGCACTGGGAGCGGGGGGTGGGGTGGGGGTGGGGGATCGGAGCTCAGTCACATTATGCAAAGGGTCCCCCATTCACAAGTATGGGGGAAATCTATGGTATCAGATGGCGGTGCCACGATTTTGGAGCACCCCCGTCAGGAGCTGCTGGTGGAATGGTAGACCTCAGATCCATTCTTCCAAGTTACAGTTTAGAGGAATTCGGGGCATTTATAAATAACTCAACACATCCTTATTATTCAAAAAATATCTCTCACTGCCTATTACTGGATGACAACCTGATTAACACCAAGACTTATTCCATAATTTTAAAAATTATGAAACCTAGATGATCAGCTGAGTCCTTCTCAACCCCATAGTTGGAAATGCTTATGGAATTTACACATTAAACCACATAGAGAGAGGGAACAGGCAACGTGTTCTGTGAGCTCATTCTTAAAAGCCATGATCTCACATCAATGCTCCTGCTTTAAAAGCACTCCCTACCTGAAACCCGTATTATAAATAAAATCTGTGCAGGGCACCTGGGTGGCTCAGTCAGTTAAGCGTCTAACTTCGGCTCAGGTCATGATCTTGCAGTTCATGAGTTCAAGCCCCGTGTCAGGCTCTGTGCTGACAGCTCAGAGCCTGGAGCCTGCTTTGGATTCTGTGTCTCCCTCTCTGCCCCACTCATGCTCACACTGCCTCTCTCTCAAAAATAAATAAACATTAAAAAATTTTAATTAAAAATAAATAAATAAAATGTGTGTTCTACAGATAGTTTCACACTTCTATATACGGCATAGCTCTTTCAAATTTTTGATTATTAATGAATAATTTCATTTGCTTGCTAAGTTATAGTCATTTATCTTATTTGAGGAAAGTGTGATTGGTGTTCAGAAACGATTTTGAAGATGACATAGTCTATTTCCAGGGGGGTTGGGAATGCTATTTATGAAAGCAGCCGTATCTAGGAAATTGAATTGTGCATCTGCCAATCACCTGCGACTTTAAAAGCAAGAACAAAAACAATGCATTTAATTAACCGAATTCACACAGTAGGTGTCAGGTAAGTGATTCTGTTAGGCTGAAAGGAAACACCAAGTGAGAAGCGTTTGTATAATCTTTAGATCAGGGCCACGTTGGCCAGTTTAGTATCCCAATTTGTTACCCAGACCCAATTTGCACACATGAATAAGTGGTAGTTTATATTTATAAAATGACCTTCAGAATTATCAACTGGCATTATTCACATAAAAAGAAATGTATCATTCACTTTTTTAAAATGCAGACCCTGAACATTTCAACTCTAGCACGTGGGGGTGCCCGCTGACGTGTGCAGGAACCACACGTCAACCCAGAGGGATGTAAGGCAGTGCAGAGGACAATCCAACCACCAGATCTATGTTTGTCATTCATTAAAAAAGAATAATGGAGTCCTACTTGGCAACAAGGAAGAGTGAAATCCTGCCATTTGCAGCAACGTGGATGGACGTGGAGGGTGTTATGCTGAGTGAAATAAGTCAGTCAGAAAAGACAGGAATCATATGTTTTCACTCATATGTGGAAATTGAGAAATGTAACAGAAGACCATGGGGGAAGGGAAGGAGGAAAATAATTGGATGGAGGGAGAGCAGGGGGGGAGGGGAAAGTGGGTGACGGGCACTGAGGAGGGCACTTGTTGGGATGAGCACTGGGTGTTGTACGTAAGTGATGAATCACGGGGATCTACTCCTGAAGCCAAGAGCAGACCATACACACTGTAGTTAGCTAACTTGGCAATAAATTACATTAAAAATTAAAACAAGAATATATTTCCTTCTTAAATGTCTCCCACGTAGTTGCCTGCATAGATAACTGACCCTAATGACCAATTGTGTTTCCCAACGTTTTGGACGGAGGGGTAGAATGCCACACAAGTCACATCACCGTTCGCTCCTCCTGTGTCTCTGGCAGGCGTAGACCACGGGGCCCTTTCAGACCTGCACCAGTTTCCTGAATTCCTTGTTTCTCTTTATGGCTGGTCGTGCTGTGGATGGACTGGATATTTCCTGAGAAGAGCCTTGTCTGCCAAGCCAGCTCTAGAGAGCAGTGGGCGAACCACGCTCTGCCCACCGGCTTTCCAGCAGTAAAGAAGACATGACACTGCACAGGGAAGTAGGGACATAGTCATAAATACAATGTTAATACACTTTACACAACTTCCTTTTGAACATAAAATCAATATATACCTATTAAAGATAATCCAGGAAATACATTGACAATACTAAGAAGAAAATAACAATCTGATGTAATCACACAACACCCGGATAAAAAACACTCTTGCCATTTTGATATAGTTTCTGTTAGTCACACACACACACACACACACACACATTTAAATAAAGAATCTGTGTGTGCAATTGAGACCCCTCAAGTTTACTTCCTGTAAAGTTTTGGTGGCAAGTTCTCGATGTCTTTTGAACTCCAAATGCTAATGAAATAAACTAATGACAGGCGCTTGGGTGGCTCAGTCGGTTAAGCGTCCAACTTTGGCTCAGGTCATGATCTCATAGTTTGTGGGTTTGAGCCCCGCGTCGGGCTCTGTACTGACAGCTCAGAGCCTGGAGCCTGCTTCCGATTTTGTGTCTTCCTCTCTCTCTGTCCCTCCCCTGCTCACATTGTCTCTGTTTCTCAAAAAGAGAAATGAATGTTAAAAATTAAAAAAAAAATAAAGTAATGAAATACTAGAAAGCCCACACTTTCGATTCAATACTGCTGTTTAGATTATTACTGGTTTATGGTCCCCCTGATCAGTTTTATTGCTCGTTCTGGTTTTGCCTGGCACTTTGCTGCTGTGTGAGCACGTACTGGGGGCCTCGGCTGTGGGAAATATTTGCTGTGTAAATATGAGCCATTGAGTTACTTGATGGACGGAATCTTAGCATTTCTCATACCGGTACCTCTGCTGGGCAATGGCAATAGCACACACGATAAACGTGGAGAGGAAGGCGAGGTCCCATTATGTCAAGGAATGGGTTTGTTCAAGAAGAGCCAATGTTGTGGAGAAGAAAAATAACACTGTAATGAGCAGAAACAGGATTGCACAGGGTTTCCGTAGCGTCCTGTGACAGCCCCTTCCAACTACAGTCTACCGCTTGGGCCGCTTCTCTTTCAGTTTCTACTGGACATTTTTAATTAGGTTTTCAGCACACTTGGTGGGGGAGACTGTCACTTCTTGTTGTGTTTTCTGCATGTAATGCAATGTTCAGCCGAGTGTAGGGTGGGCTAATCGGGGTGAACCAGGTTGTGCTAAAAACAACCAAAACAACAAACTCTCAGTGGCTTATAACAAGAGGGTTTCCCCATCATGTTGAATGACTAACATGGATCAGTGGGGAAAGGACTCTCACTGTGGTCACTCAGGGACTCAGGAGGATGAATCTCAATCTAAAGACACGACTTGATAATCATGGAGTCAGACAAGAAAGCTGCAGAGTCAAGACCAAGCAAATAAAATCTTCCATGTTCATGTTTTTCATCCCCTCAAGCAATTCACACGGCTTCACCTAACTACACGGGGTCGATCTGACGACCCCGCTCTGTTGTCAGAGAGAGAGGGAGATTGATATTTGTGAATAGTATCTTCTTCTGCCTTAGCACTCAAGAAATACTTGTCAGGTGAGCAAATAGAACAAATACTCGGTGGTGTTTTTGAACTTGGCACATTTATTCAAAAAACATTATTACTTACATTCTCTGTGCCAGACAGTATAGCAGGCCCCAGGGAATGGGCATCAGACGGCACGGTGAAACTCTCAAATAGGTGGAAATACTAATGGATTATGTGCTTAAACATGAGCTCCATCATCCACCACTTTGTACTGAGTCCTGGAACTTTCAATTCTGGGAGATGGCCGAGCTTTGAAAATGTGGAACCAATATGTAGAGGAATAATTTTCATCAGAGGCAAACTTGTTTTTAGGTAGACCCAGTTGTGAGTCTTTCCTGTTCATCGTTGATAATGAGATATGTTAATAGCGTCTTTCACGGAAGCCGTTTCCCTCACATCCAAGTGTGATGAAAAACTCTTGTCACGGCCATTGTTTTAAAGCCCAGGACCCGCTTCATACTCACTAATTCAGAGTCCACAGGTAGGCACTTGTGTGTCAAAATGGTCTCCTGTAGAATGAAAGTATCCTAGAGAAAGAACACACGTTTACCTAATCGTGCGTCCTCTGTGCCTGACACAGAAAAGTGCAGAATAAATATTTGTGTAGATTAATTTGCACTGATGGTTAAGAGCCTGTGAAAAATGAGGCATCCTACAAGGATGTGAGCAAATGCCACTTCGTAAGGAATCCTGCTGACCTGTAGGGATCGATGCAGAAAATGATTCTCTTTGGATCCCTTCCTCCAGCCTCCACGTGGATGGAGGAGGGCGGGGTGTGAGAAGATGGGTCCTTAAGAAATGTGGGATGTCCCCCTCACTTCAGTAACATGCAAAATGCCCCTGTCAATGGGGTAAGAAACTTCCAGAGGGGGTGTCCAGCAGCCCTGCCCCACATCCCAGGTTTGTGGTGGGCACAAGAGCATAGGAGGCTGGCAGAAACTCGACAGCCCTTCCAACTGGCGTCCTGCATTCCCGCCTGGGCCCATTCCCGCCCACCTCCCAGGGGCCCAGGTAAGTCCACAGGGAGCAGACTTGTCCCCCGTGACTTGGGGATGAGGAGGAGCATGTGGCAAACAACCTTCCATAGGAATGGCATCATCATCATTATCACGGCCACCATCACTTCCCATCATGCTTTTATCACTCTCATTAGGAATCCTAATCCTCCTCACCATCTGAACACCCTCATCATCTGCTTTCTGCTTCCTTCACGTCCCCCCAAATCCGACCACACTACATCATTACTGACTCTAATTGACATAAAGAATGGGCTTTTGCCTCTCTCTATAATACATCACACAATGTGACAGTACAGCTGGCTTATAGACAGCCCCGGAAGTATGTGATATATGAGTAGATCGACGCTGGTCGTAGAACTTGCAAAGACAGTAGGAAAAATACACGGCTGTGTATTCACACGACAGAGTGTGCCTCTTTGGAACATGTGTGTTAGATACGTATGAATATCATGGGTGTGACAGTGTATGTTGAATTGTACGTGTGCAGATCCTGTGTGCACTTACATACTTTCTTTTTTTAATGCTTTATTTATTTCTGAGAGAGAGAGACAGCATAAACAGGGGAGGGTCAGAGAGAGAGGGAGATACAGAATCTGAAACAGGCTCCAGGCTCTGAGCTAGCTGTCATCACAGAGCCCGACATGGGCCTTGAACCCATGAGCTGTGAGATCATGACCTGAGCCGAAGTTGGATGCTTAACCAACTGAGCCACCCAGGAGCCCCACTTATATACTGAGTGCATGTATTCACAGCTGTTAAAATGCTTTTGGCCATTGTGTATTAGTGTAGTGGTGATGGACTCGGTGTGACTTTAATTTGTCTGGCGGATTATGAAGGTTTAGCCAGGACCTTGGGAGGAAAGCTGAAGAAAAGGAAGTTCATAGTGTTGATGGCAGTGATGATGACACAGAACCCACTGGACAGTGGAATCTATGTAGACCCTCTAGGTGCAAAATAGGGTGTTACAGGCAGGAGAGGGAGGCGTGACCCCTGATGCCTGCAAAAGGGGGCAGGAGACCTTCCGCGGTCCTAACAACGTCTACAAACCAACCTATTGTCAAGGGCACTTCGGCACATCTATAAAATCACAGTAGGAAAAATGGAATAAAATGAAATAATGGAAAGTTAGTTACTAACAAAAACACTTCTCATCATTAATTATCCTGTGTGATCAGCTCCTCTGATTTTGCAGTAACTTCTTGGGTTAACTACTACCTACGTCCCCTCTGTGTTATGGAGATTTTCTAAATTTCCTCTTCTTTTTCAAGAACAGTAACTTTAGGGACGCCTGGGTGGCTCAGTCAGTTAAGCATCTGGCTCTTGATTTTGGCTCAGGTTATGATCTCAGGGTTTGTAAGTTTGAGCCCCACATCAGGCTCCATGCTGCTAGCACAGAGTCTGATTGAGATTCCCTCTCTCCCTCTCTCTCTCTTCTCTACCCTCACTCTCAAAATAAATAAACTTGAACAAAACAATAATCTTCACTAAAAAAAAAATCGTTACTAAAAAGAAGAGTAACTCTGTAATGATAACTCTGAATCTGATAGGCAAAAATTTTACAGGAATCATGTAGAATCATAATTTCCTCACTCAAGATTTCCAAAGGTGCTTTCCTTTTTTGTGTGCTCTTTCTTTGAGTACATAGTGGATGTACAAAAGAGATGATGGACACAGAATAATCGAGCCATCAGTACTTATCCATCAGCGGCTTTGCTAGAGAATCATCACGGAGGAAGATAAAGCACAAATGATAGAAAGGAGATCCAGTTTAATGGGTATAGATTGCAGCACCTTGTTTATTGGTGTTTGTTGCCCAGTTTATTAAAACCCACACTCTGCTGCTCAGGGCACGTGACCATCAGATCAGCACACGAGCGTCGTGGCCACCTTGTCAGTTGGAAGAGTGGGAAGACCATTTCAAATGATGACACATTGCCCAGATTTAGAGGATCTGGAGAACCCACTGGGTAATCAACAATTGGTTTTTAAGTAGGGAGTCATATGCCAAGAGTGTCGGACTGGCTTGTGAAAACTACAGAATGGCTTGCAGACCTGGGTCAAAGACTGAGCCGCCTGAGTTACAGGGGTGAGGTCTGGGCGTGGTTTCACTCGGGTAAGTAGGGTGCATTGCAAGCCACGTGCCTGTCATGTGGTAAATGTATATCTACCCTACAAATTCAGGCCTAGAACTCATCCCTAGGAAGTCACAGAAATGTCAGCTGATTTATTTCCCTATAATACATTTTGCCGAGTTTATGCTCTTTTTTCTGAAAGCGATGTTATTTTGGAAATGTTATTTGGAACCAAATTATTTAGAAATTGAAGGCTAGGTGAGTGTTCTAAAGACCATAGGTGACCATTTATTCTTAATTTTTTTTAAATGTTTATTTATTTTTGAGAAAGAGAGTGTCAGAGTGAGCCCAGGGGGTGATGCAGAGAGAGAGGGAGACACAGAATCAGAAGCAGGCTCCAGACTCTGAGCTGTCAGCACAGAGCCCTACAAAGGGCTCCAAATCACAAACCAGGAGATTGTGACCTGAGCCAAAGTCAGACCCTTAACCAACTAAACCACTGAGACACCCCAATGACCATTTACTTTAGATTTACTGCTACATGGAAAGATTCTCCACTTATTCATAGATTTTTTTTTTCCTTTGGGAAGGAAAGGAAATAAAAGATTTTATTTTAAAGTAATCTCTACACTCAACGTGGGGCTCGAACCCACAACCCTGAAATCAAGAGTCATACGTTCTACCGACTGAGCCCGCCAGGCATCCCTGGGGAGGTAGGATTTTAATAATTAAAAAAATTGTTTTCCTCATCTTCATTGTCTATGTTTTTCTAAAATTTGTTATGTAATTAAAATGCTTTTAAGTTTAAAAATATTCAACAATATGTTTTCTAAAGGAGAGAGAGAGAGAGAGAGATGCAAATTTGGACTGGAGAAAGTGTAGGTTTGCCAGACAGTGATGAGATATTCACTTGGGAGTCTTCCTTTCTGGCGCATCCCATTTGAGTTGAAAACGATGGCTTTCATGGCTACACTTAGTTCCCAATAATTTATATTCACTCTTTTGCTGGGGTTCATACCTCACTCGTGTTTTGAATTCCTTTGAGAGAACTAAACAGACTTTGCTTTGCCTATAATATGGGGAAAGCACTGCTGTGAAAATGAAAGGTGGAGGCACTAAAAACCACAGCTTACATCTAACCCATCAGCGGGCTGAGCTTGCTGGGCCGCTCACATCCTACAACCCATCGAGGGCCAGGGAGAGTCAGATGGCCCGGACTGCTCCAGAGGTGACCGCCCAGGACTGGGTAGGACATGTTTCCAGAAGCCACTAATGGCTGGGAGCGGGCAGGGTGAGGTTATAAAACCCCCAGCCGTTCTGGACAGAAGGGGAATTTGCACGCACCTGCCGAGTCCTTTCCGAGCCCTCCCACCCCCCAACTTCTGCTCATGAAAAAGACTGAAAGCAGGAGTATAAAGGGAGGAAGCCCATGTTGGTGGCACAGGTGAGTGATGGCAGCTTTAGCAGGAAAAGCATGATCTCCTACACCTGCCCAGCCCCACCCCCCACTCCTGACATGGGGTCCTTCCTCATATGAAGCAAAGCCTTGAGGCCACCAGCCTTGAGTTTGGCCCCTGGGGAAGACTTTGGGGCAGGGGGTGGGTTGTATATGAACATCATGGAAGGCCAATCCAGAAAGCACGCCACAGCGACAGAAACTTGCCATTCTGGAGTTTCCAGAATCCCTCGGTAGATGGTGGGGACGGAGCAGTCACTAATGGTGACCATAATCACCGGGTCTGGGTTCGAGATCTGAGGTGGATCTGCAGCGTCTACTCCCAGTCTGCATTCCGTAACAAAGCAAAGTCGCAGCGTGCTCTGAACACACACACTTTTGCCCCTGATAACGGTAATCCCTTATGTATGACAGCACATTATGGCAAACTTTTTACCTAACCAAGTGTGAAAGAGAAAATCATTATGTGTCTGGTAATTGTTGTCATATACTATTTTATTTATCAACAACACATTCTCCATGAATGATTTAATACAAGGAGGCATAAAATATGCATATGTTTGGAAATCCAATTATTCAGGCGAAAAGCTCTGTCTTATTATGGCTTCATTTTCTCAGCTGTTCCCCAGTTTCCCTTTGAACATCCAGAAGGGTGATTTTTGCACGTGACTCTGGAGGTCAGACATGTCCCCTGCTATGTCGCTCTGAGAAAATGGGAGCTGTTAGTTCAGGATCCAGTGGGAAATATAACTCAGGCTTATCATAAAATCAGGCTTAAACTGTGTTTAAAGACAAAGGCAAAAGCTGCTCAGAATACACCAGCGATGTATTGAATGTGTATTAAGTTCCAGACTCAGTGGCAAACAACCTGAATGAAACCCAGCCTCCGATCAGCTTACATCCGGGTGAGGAATACTGTCAGTGAACAGACCGCTGAATAGCAAGGTCATGAACATCCTGGTTGGAGGTACAAGATGTCCCAGGATGGTACAGCAGGGTTGCAGATCACGTGTGAGGGCTTATGAAAGGCTTCTTTAGAAATTTCTGTCCTAACTAAAGAATAAGACTCATTGAAGTAGGTCCAGCAAAGGAAGTCAAGGGAGGTCTTCCAGCAGAGTGAGCAGGAGGTGCAGAAGAAGCTGTGAGTGCCAATCCACACCCCTCCCAGGCACACCTGTCACCTGCCAGTTAGCCCTGTGTGCATGTCTGTACTCCCCTCCCTCTGTCCGGCTGCTAAAAGCTATTAGAAGACCACAGGGCAGAGGAAGTCATGCTTTCCCTACCAGAAGCCCTTAGTCAATCAGTATTTAACAACCCCTTCTGCTTTTTTTTTTAAATGTCTATCTATATTTGAGAAAGAGAGATAGAGTGTGAGCGGGGAAGGGGCAGAGAGAGGGGGAGACACAGAATCCAATCAGGTTCCAGGCTCTGAACTGTCAGCACAGAGCCTGACGTGGGGCTCAAACTCACAAACCATGAGATCATGACCTGAGCCGAAGCAGGACGCTTAGCCGACGGAGCCACCCAGGCGCCCCACCATTGTTCTTTTTGGTTACTCAGGTAGCAGCTCGGAGTAGAGACGCTTGTCACCCGCTGGGACAGATGAAGTGGCTCGACTTCCTTAGTAAACAGTTCTGACTCTACATTTGCACCCTTTGGGGGACGATCTGAATCCAGACAGTGCCAACACCCCTTTCCTGATTCCACTCCACTGCACCTTTCAAACTGGTAACATCAATTAAATTGAACTTTCTGTCTTAACTGTTGTATCGGTCTTATTTTCTCCTTTCGGTGTCTTTCTAGATCCAAGGAGAAACTTGGCTTCCCTTGATTGTAAACGATGGGCTCGCCAACCGGCACCAAACACGCAGACCCTTTGGATCGATCACACGTTGAGTTTGTCCTGTTTGGTTTTCTCACCCGGGTGATTCTGAAATATCTTCTCTGCTTAAGGAGGAGGCTGGGATGGCTTCACTGTGGTTCCCTTGGAGAGGCCAGGAATGGGACAGAAACATGGCCTCCATGCTTACCACGACTCCTCGCTGAGGGACTGAAAGGAGAGACCACAGAAACCATTGGGTTCTATTTTGATTCCTCTCCTCTTTGATTATCTGCACACATCCCAGGGGCAGAAAGACTGGCTGTTGATTCTCCAGGAGAGTCCAGGAGAAATAATAGTCTCCCTTCTCCTGTGATGACCCTACAAGAAAATGAACCAATCAACTTGGATTCGAGATTATTCATCCCAGAATAAAAGAGTGTTTCATTTCAAATTAGGTGCACAGAATTCCTTTCAAGAGCATAAATCTGAGTGTGTCATTAACATCTTCATCAACACCTATTTTTTTTTTCAACAAACCTGTATTTCTCTCTTGCATGCCTAGCCTTCCATGGAACACAAATCGGGGGTGGATCTGGCGTGGTTCCTGCCCTCAAGGATCTACGAAGCTTAAGATGTGCTCTGTTCCTGATGTCAGCTCTCATCGGATCTTCTTGTAACGAGCAAAAACATCCATGCTTCTTTCAGGAAAAAGGAGGCAATTCATATTTAATGAGCCTGTATCCTTGGTTCGTATTTGGTACCTCTCCTTATGCGGCTGCTGTCTGCGGGGAGGTCACAAATCCTTGCGCTCCTGAACTCGCTTGTGACTTGCTTTGGTCAATGTAACTGGACGACAAATGATAGACGTCACTTCCATGAAGAAGCTCTAGAAGTCAGCGTGGGTTTTGCCATGGTCTCTTTTCCCATTGGCATGACAGCCAGCAACGGCCCTGGGCGGCGACGCTTCATCAGCTGGGTCCCAGCAAGAAGAAGATGGGGAGAAAAGCCACAGTCCACTCCCAACAAATATGCAGAATGTGTAAGAACTAGGCATTTTGACTGCAGCGGGCATAGATATTTTGATGATATCCATAAACTAACTTATCCTCACTGACATGAAAGATAAAGAAGAAGAGGAAAAGGTCACCATAACTCTGCTCCCCAGAAGAGAGTACAGTTTACATCATGGTTTATTACCTGGTATACGTCTAAAGCTCTTCTTACTCGCTCAGCCCTCTGAATTTCTTCTGTCTGGCATTACATTGGTAACTACACATTTCTATGATTATACATCTATCGTTCTTTAAACATAAATCTATGATGAATGGGTGTGGGTTGAATGTAGCTGCTGGGGGGCCCAGATGGATGGGCAGAGAGATGAAAAGACGCACGGGGATCAGACACTTCTGTCCCCGCAGGTCCCATGTGCACACCTCACCCTGACGGGCCAACCATAAATTCTAACTGAATTTTCATAAGAAAGAAGAGCTGCATAGGGATTCACGAGGGCGAGCTTACTCACGGGAAGGAAAAAAGCCGTGTTCCTCCTTCCTGGCACATGGCCTGCTGACCCTGGAAATTTACTTGGGATCGATGAATATTTATGAAAACTACCACTTCGATTAAGAGACAAATGCTTCGGGCTCAATTAATTGGGCTGAAGGAAAAAAAAATACAAAAAGAAAAGACTCCCTTGGATTCCAGATAACAAATGAGGGCAGAGGTGGTCTTTGTTCAGAGCCGCAGAAAATAACTCGGGAGTTAGAGACTTAGGGAAAGGGACACACCCTGAAAGCATTTCTAAACCTACAGGCTTTGAAAACGCATTTGTGGTCTTGACTCATTGACCTGAATCACTGGGAGATGGGACTGGGTTTTAATGCATTTCTGTTAAAGTAGGCACCTCTGTTGTCAAAGGCCATGGACTCGCATCCCATGAGCACACAGGGCGTCACCAGCCCACCGTGACCCACGAATCTCTTTCCAACTCCCGGTGTTGATGGGGAGACAGGCTGGTGAGTATCCGGGAGGAGTCACTGACCAGGTTGTTTAAGAAGATGCACTTCTTGGGGCGCCCAGGTGGCTCAGTCGGTTAAGTATCGACTCCAGCTCAGGTCGTGGTCTCGTGGTTTGTGAGACGGAGCCTCGCATCGGGCTCTGTGCTGCCAGTGCAGATGGAGCCTTCTTGGATCTCTCTCTCTCTCTCCCCCTCTGTCTCTGCTCCTCCCCTGCTTGTGCTATCTCTCTCTCAAAATAAATAGATGTTTAAAAAAAAAAAAAGACTTGCTTCTCTTTGATTGATTGTCCCTGTTGCCTTTATTTTAAATGTGCTTTCGCAGTGCCCAGGGGGAGCCCTATAAATAAGTGAAATGGGGCAGATGGAAGCTAGCGGGTGTCACTGACACACAGGGGTGTGGGGCTCAGGATGTCTGATTTGTGTTTCACGATAAATGAAATCAGTTCCCGTTCAGGACCAACCAGGGTGGGCAGCGGCCCCTGGGAGGAGGGGCTGAGCTTCTACAGAAGGAAGTTCCCTGGGTGACTCACACTAAGCATCACGAGGGCTCCAGGCTTTCTCTCTGCTCTGCTCTCCATGGTCCCCAGATACCGGCCTCCAGGATTCTGTTCACAAGTGCAGGGACCACAGAGTAAAACTAACCCTTCTGGCAACTGGGTGGCAAGAGACTCCGTGTCCGTGTGAGGGACGCCACTTGGCTATGAGAAAGAGGAAACATGTTAATTGCTGATTTTACATTGCAATTTTTTTTTAAAGTGAAGAGAAACACTAAATACTCCTTAGGAGAGGTCCTTGAGAGCTGCTGCAGGAAATATACAGAAAGGTGTATTTTCATCTGGGTAATATTTGCTCTGAGAGACTGCTTCCGAGATGCCTGAAGGTATTAAGCCCAAAGAGCTCTCTCTGCGTGGGATCACCAAAGCCGGTCCTGATGGAGCCTGGGTCTCAGATGCTGTGGACCCTACATCCCCGGGCCCTGACTCAGAGAGGGCCCGTCTGCTGCCTGGGTTCTTGGACCTCCCCATCCACCCTTTACTGTGCCCGTTTCCCCATCCACAGGGCATCGCAGCCAGGCAGGGTCAGCTGGCTGGGGGAGCAGAGCCAGTGGGTCGGGAGGTAAAGGCTCCCAGGTTTCCCAGTGTCAACATATCAGTCTTATAAAGACGGGAAACAGTCTGTAAATAATGAGATAAAAATTAACATTGTTCTCTCTCATGAAATCATTCCAAAGCAACAAAGAGAACAAGAAACCCAAGTGCAATGTTCTACTTCCTGTGAAGCTGTTAAAATTTCATGTCATAAAAGGGAAGCAATTATGAGCCAAAACGGTGCACCAGGCAGACTGAGCAGGAGAGATGCAGAAAAAAAAAAAAAAAGGAAAAGAACAATCACAGGGCTATCGATCAAAGGCAGAGCCAGAGGAAATAAAACTTTTGAATATCAAGTCACAGCTGGGAAATCAAACTACTCAGAGCCCTTTTTGTTAATAACAGGGACAGGGCACGCCAGGCTGTGACAGATTTCCTGGAAGTGGTATCATTCCACGAAGCAGAAGAGACGGGCCAGAGGACAACCTTTTTCCGAATCAGCACAACCGGCGAACGCAGCTGCAGAGTTTTCCGAACGTCACAGAGAAGGTTGCCCCCTGGACCCTCAGAGGATAGAAGGTGCGTTTAGTAGCATAGAAGATGCCATGAAGGTATTTTCTTACTTGTTAAAGAATTATCAAGAGTGGAAGGAGCCGATGTGACGTCAAGCTGCTTGGCCTGGAGATATGCAGGGGCTGCCAGACCCACACGAGCTGGGACACGTGTGCCGGGTGCAGAATGACCCGGGCGTGTCCTCTGGACTCTCAAGTTTGCTGTGTCCACACTAAAGAGTCCACGGTGCTACTTCGAGTGAAGGAAAACACAGCAGAAAGAAAAACAAGGAGTGCTTTTCTGAGCTTTGAGTGTTGTGATTCATGGCCCTGGTGGGGACCAGAAGATGCTCACGTGTGACCACAGAACGTGTAGATGACTTAATGGGCATGACACCGCAGGCACACATGCACACACATACACACACACACACACACACACGCACTCAGAATCCACCCCAAAGATGAAGGGTAGGTGGATGGGAACATGCCACACGTTAAGGGTGTGGGTCCCTTTGTATCGTCTGCCCAACACGAGACCCCAGCGCAAGCATTCGGCATATTTTAAGCCGGATGATCAGAAAGACGCCCTCTGGCCCGTCTCTTCTGCTTCTTGGAAGGAAACCATTTCTAGGAGCCCCATCAGGACCTGGCGTCCCCTGTCCCTGTTATTAACAAAAAGGGACTGCTTTTCCTGTTTGAGCCCAAGACAATAACACAGCCCCAATTTAGAATATAACTTATGATTTTCCCGGGAGCCACATGTGGGAGAGCGGTATGGGGTCCCCTCTGCAGCTCCGGAGAGAGGCTGGCGGTGACAGGGGACCAGGATTGGGAGCCTTGAGTCAGGGGCCAGCGGGCCCTCGCAGTGGCCCTGCACAGGCCGTCACAGTGCACCAGAGGCCACCCGGATGGCCACACCCAGGTCCCTTCAAGGTCCAGCCTCCAGGACCCAAGATTGAACCAGCTCCTGCCCCAGAATTTAGAGAAACAAAGGGACCCTCAAGAGTCCGCGATGTACAGCAAAGAGGCTTCAAACAGAACCTGGGTTCATTTATGGAAAATTACATGAGCAACAGTTTTGGGTACATTTTGAACTTATGGCCTAAAAATTTGTACACATTTTCTACACAGACCTGTGAGGGCCGACATGTGCCTCCGCCTCTCTCTCCAGGAACCGACGTTGACCTCTTTACAAGCTCATGAAAGACACGTGGGCAAATCTGTACAACTGTTCGTGTGAATAAGAGGGAAGGAGGGAAGACAAGAGGTGTCAAAGGCTAGAAGCGTGCACAGAAGGTGAGAGGTACTGTCCCTCCCACACCACTCTGCATCGTGATCTCACAAACCAAGAGCAGAGCCCCATCGGCATGGGGTGTGCAACCGGTCACCAGCTGCTGGGAACACGAGTGAGCAAAGCCAGAAGCTAAGGCACCATGTCTGTGCCCTGTGGCCCTAGTGCTCTGCATGTTTTTGTGAAGGTGTAGCCTTTCCTATCACTCTCTGTGTCAATAATAGTCAAGGAGATGGGTTACACTTTCTTTCCCCAAGCTGGAAGACCTGCTAGTATGTTCAAAGTGAATGTCGCTGGCAGCTCTGTTCAGTGGAGACCCCAGCCCACTGCACGCCATTCCCAGACCTGGTGGTGGAGGGGGTGTTTACGGAGAGCTGGTGTTCAGGGAGGAACAGTAGTGAACTCAGCACGGCTCCCCCTGGATGGTCGCACCGTTGAATGGATCAGCTCTATGAATCCCCATCGTGTGAATTAAAGAAAGTTGGAGGGAAACCTTCTGAGGTGAAGGAGAGGCAAAGAGAGTGATGGAAAAAACACACATTTTTATTGCCTTTTAGATATGTGTGGGTCTCGTCCCCAGGAAATTACACACAGGCCCACTGGGAAAAAGCCAAGGCACAGGCTGGCCCGCCCTGGGACCCACATGCGAAGTCAGGTCATGGACACGGTGTTGAAGGTACAGAATAAAGTCAGCGCTGCGCGTTAATCATCCCAGGCTGAGGGTAGGAACCGCCTCCTCTCACGACATGGTGTTCGCCCTAAGCAAAAGGGCATCTGGCCATCGAAGACTCCTCATTAAATGGCTAATGGATCCTTCCATCCTCTGCCTCCAGCTATAATTTCTAACCTAGCTGGAGACCAGAGTCATGCACATGCTGAGTGCAGTGCAGGAGAGGGGAGGGAGGCTGGGGTGAGGACAGAAAGGAGGTCGCTGGATTTTAAATGTGCATCTTTGAAATATAAATGGAAAGGTCACTATGTCTGGTAAATATCAAGTCGATACGGTAGAAATGAGTGGCTGTTGCAGAAAACTCCAGCTCAGTCCTCATTCCTGAGATACTCATTCCCATTGCTAAATAGGGAGTTTAGAAAGTATTACGAGGTACCTTCACCCAATAGACCACCTGCTTTGTGCATCCAGAGAGACCAAAGGGAAGCTGGGCTAGGGAATCATTCCTCACTGTGTGCTTTAATGTAGTTTAATGTTGGGGTGGGAGTGTCTAGAAGCCCCCCCTGCCACATTCCATCAGAGACATATGACCCCACCTGGGGGACACTGAAGAAGTCTTACAGCCTCATTTATCGTGTGGGGCAAGTGATTTATCTTAGATGTACGGAAGCTGGGAACTAACGGCCTGAGTCTCCAAGCTTACAATCTTTTGACCATGTTTCCTATCTTCAAAAACACCAAGACACTAGGAATTCTAAGTCTTGGGACCCAGAATACTAACCATGTGCAGCATGCATTGAAGTAATGAGTACCTGTTAGTTTACAGAGTAGCTATGATACCTGCCACGGTGAAATTTAAAACTTTATGGCTGATCTAAACAGCAACATTAACAACTGAACCTATTTCCAAGGCAGAACAAGATCACGCCTTTCCAATCGAACTCCATAGAAATGCATCGATTGTGGAGAAGAGGTCTTAACCTGCATGGATTCCTCCTCCTCATTCACCAGAAAGACCCTGGCCCTCGGTTGGATACACTCGCTCTGAGATAAAGCAGCACCAGTTCTGTTTTCTGAGTATGTTTATCGTTTCATCAACCTGGCAGAAGAAAGCAGCACCTTGAGTGAAAGAAACACTAAATTGCCTCCCTCCTGCTTATGGAAAAATCGATTCATCTTGAAGTCAAACGTGATTTTCATTCTGTTATATTGCAAAACGCATTTCCGAGAGTCTATTTAGTGTTATGGGACAGCACAGGCACTATTAAAACTTGGCCAGACTGTGATAGCCCAGCCCGGAGGCCAGCACGCCATCGAGGTGTGTGATCCTCGTTGGCTTTTCTTTGCCACGTGACAGCTCACAAGCCTGCCTCTCGTTAGGGGCCAGGCAAGAGTAAGGGTCACGCTAGCATCAGCCTTTTTTTTTTTAACGTTTATTTATTTTTGAAAGAGAAAGACAGAAGGAGACAGAGCATGAGAGGGAGAAGAGCAGAGAGAGAGAGGAAGACACAGAATCCCAAGCAAGCTCTAGGCTCCAAACTGTCAGCACAGAGCCTGACACCGGGCTCAAACCCATGAACTATGAGATCATGACCTGAGCCGAAATTGGACGCTTAACCGACTGAGCCACCCAGGCGACCCCATCCCATGCCCACACTAGCATCAGTCTTAAATTTTTCCTAGAGCTGACACATTACTGGAAATTGGAAAGACATCCCTGGTCCTGGATGGACAATGTCATTACTGATTCCGGGTGCTGAGAGCAGTCTCACAGGTGGTCACGTCAGCCCGTTCTCCCATGCCGGCAGGTGTAGACATGAAGTCCGCTTTGTAAACACCAGGAACA
The DNA here is from genome assembly GCF_003009895.1 of Hyaena hyaena. Lineage (NCBI taxonomy): Eukaryota > Metazoa > Chordata > Mammalia > Carnivora > Hyaenidae > Hyaena > Hyaena hyaena. The sequence goes on along the minus strand of NW_024080632.1, from coordinate 427,203 downwards.
GCCCTCCTGGCCTCGGATCCGGTGGATTTCCGAACATGCTCAGAAGCAGAGCCCTCATTTCCCTCTGTGCACAAAGAGAACGGACAGTTCGTCCAGAACAATTCAGTACAGACCAATTCCTAAACCAAACCCCAAATCTAGAGATTGAAACTGGCAGCTGCAGGTTGGATTTGGCCCCAAAATATGTTCCTCAGTCCCTTTGCTTCTTGTAGTGCTGACTCTGCTCGATGTTAAAGAAGGTGTTCACTTAATCGTCAGTACTTAAAAATTGGGAGTGGGGTGCGAATTCCATACCAGATTCTGGGGTTCTGCCTTCTCTTGGGAAGCAAACAGAGACTCTCTGTCCACAATGGCCCTACATTTCTGCTGGGAAACTATTAAGAAAAATCAAGGGATCATCTTGTACTTTTGAACAGGGCTTGGGCTCCTTGAAATCCTAGTCTCCGCGGCGTCTGTAATTCTGACCGATTTGATAGTCCCACCTGGCCCTGGTAGGAATGTAAGTTTCTCATACCCAACCTAAATAAAGTAAAATAAAATAAAATAAAATAAAATAAAATAAAACAAAACATAACATAACATAATATGATATAATAATATAGTAAAATACCCAAACATATATTTTTTCATACATCCTTCTTACATGAGTCATTTTCCTTACTCAATGTATTTTATTTCTTCAATATGAAGTGACCACACCTCTTTTTTTAAAGATACTGTTTTCATTCTTCTTTGTTTTGTTTTGTTTTTTATTTCTGAGACAGAAAGAGACAACGTGAGCAGGGGAGGGTCAGAGAGAGAGAGGGAGACACAGAATGTGAAACAGGCTCCAGGCTCCGAACTGGCTGTCAGCACAGAGCCCAACGCGGGGCTTGAACCCACGAGCTGTGAGATCATGACCTGAGCCGAAGTCAGACGCTCAACCGACTGAGCCACAAAGTGACCCGTATATTATTTTAATTTTTGACATTGATGTTGAAGTATAGCTGTCACTGCTGAACCCTCTTCACGGTAAGTGTGGTACATCTGGGCTCAGGCTGCCCAAGTTTGAGCCCTGACCTTGATCGTCACCAGGTGCATGACCTTGGGCAAGTCGCAGACTCTGTGAGCCTCAGTGTCTTCAGCTGTACAAGGGGGCAATGGGACCTTCGTCTTTGGGTCACCGGGAGTTTAGATGAGATATGCAGGATGTAAATGGGAAATACGGTGCTGAGCTTGGCTTAGAGAAACTTCTCTGCTGATGTTGCTGCCACTACTACCAGCCCATTACCAGTAATTCTGTCCTAAAACAATGGTTTCAGAATGAAGATCCAGCCCACCATTGCCCATCACTCAGCTTCCATTCTGCTTTCACTGAGCAAAGAGGCGGAGACAGCCTGGGGTGGCCATGCCTCATGTTCACCACCGTGATGTTCTCTTCTGTCAGCTGGGCTGTTAACCATGTGGGTCCATGCATCAGGTGAGAAGAGCTGATGATGATTCTCCCCCAGGGAGCCGGGGCAGGCCTGGTGGGAGGGAAGAGTTTTATTTATTTATTTTTTATTGTTTTTTATTTATTTCTGAAAGAGAGACAGCATGAACAGGGGAGGGTCAGAGAGACAGAGGGAGACACACAGAATCTGAAACAGGCTCCAGGCTCTGAGCTGTCATCACAGAGCGCAACACGGAGCTCAAACCCACGAACTGAGATCATGACCTGAGCCGAAGTCGGACGCTTAACCAACTGAGCCACCCAGGTGCCCTGGGAGGGAATAGTTTTGATCCACTGCATAAATTGGAGCATTTTTTAAGTTTCCCAGAAATGGTGTACTTGGGTGGCTCAGTCGTTTACGGGTCTGTCTTCAGCTCAGGTCATGATTTTGTGGTTGGTGAGTTTGAGCCCCACATTGAGCTCTGTGCTGACAGCTCGGAGCCCGGAGCCTGCTTTAGATTCTGTCTCTCTTTCTCTCTCTGCCCCTCCCTGCTCACATTCTGTCTCTATCTCTCTCAAAAATAAATAAAGATTAAAAAAACTTGTTTTACAGTTTCCCAGGAATTAAAGCAGAGAAAAGGAAAAGAAAGGCTCTCTACGTAGCCTCCTTTGATATAATTTTCTCCTTATTATACCTGCTAATAACCACCTTGCCCTGTGTCCTACTGATTGGTCTCATAATAGCACAGATGGAATAATTTATCCACTCATTCATGCGTGCACTTTTATTTTGAGCACCTGCTTCGTGCCAGCACAATTTTAGATACCGGGTTCATTGAGATGAAGAGCATAGACCCAGTGCCCGTCCTCAGGAATGCTCAGACTAGTGCTTTGGGGACCACAAAAAGCAACTAATAAAGCCACTTCAGACTCTGACGAATGTCACTACAAATATAAATCTGGGACAGTAGTTGCTGGTTATAAAAGCGTCTCCAGGAAGGAAACCTGAATGATGAGGTGAAGCCAGCCATGGGAAGACCTAGAAGAGTGGCTCTAAGCAGATGGAACAGCGAGTGTGAGGTCCATGAGGTTCTAACTAGATATGTCCACAGATCAGACAGGTCTACACAGAGGGTGGCCAGCAAGTACTCCCCCTGGTCCAGCAATTCCATGACATAGGAGGCACTTTTATCCCCATTTTATGGATGAAACCATCGAGGCAGGAATACACATTCTTCTCATGCACACATGGAACATGCACCAGATCATCCACATTCTGGGCCATAAAACACAGATGCACAAATTTTAAAGAACGGTAATCAGGGGCGCCTGGGTGGCTTAGTCGGTTAAGCGTCCGACTTTCGCTTAGGTCATGATCTCGCGGTTCGTGGGTTCGAGCCCCGCGTCGGGCTCTGTGCTGACTGCCAGCTCAGAGCCTGGAGCCTGTTTCAGAGTCTGTGTCTCCCTCTCTCTCTGACCCTCCCCTTCTCACGCTGTCTCTCTCTCTCTCTCCTAGAAATAAATAAAAAAACATTAAAAAAAAAATTAAAAAAAAAAAAAAAAAAGAATGGTAATCATACAATGCCTGCTCGGAAGCCACAATTCAATTAAAGCAGAAATCAATGACAAGGTCATTGGCAAATCCCCATATTAGAGAGATTAAACAACACACTTCCAAACACTACCTGGGTCAAAGAAGAAATCCCAGGAGAAATTAAGAAGTATTTTGAGCTAAATAAGAATGAAACGATCAGCATGTATGGGATTGAGCAAAAGCAGAGACAGAAGGAATGTTATAGCATTGAATGCTTATATCGGGAAAGAAAAAAGATCTAAGAACAGCAATCTTAATTTCCTACCTTAGGAAACTAGAAAGAGAAGAACAAGTTAAAACCAAAGTAAGCAGAAGATAAAGAAGTAATGTGAATTTAGGAAAGAAATCAACGAGGGGCGCCTGGCGGGCTCAGTCGGTTAAGCGTCTGACTCTCGGTTTTGGCTCAGGTCATGATCTCACTGTTCATGGGTTTGAGCCCCACATCAGGCCCCACGCTGACAGTGCAGAGCCTGCTTGGGATTCTCTCTCTCCGTCTCTCGCTGTCCCTCCCCCTCCCATGCTGTCTCTGTCTCTCTCAAAATAAATTAATTTTAAAAAATCAAACAAAAAAAACCCCCAATGCCCAGTAAGACACAATTTGCCAAAACTCAAACAAGGCGAAATAGATCAAGAATAGGCTTATCTCAAGGGGCGCCTGGGTGGCTTAGTCGAAAGCCGGGTGGCGTCCGACTTTCGCTTAGGTCATGATCTCGTGGTTCGTGGGTTTGAGCCCCGCGTCGGGCTCTGTGCTGACTGCCAGCTCAGAGCCTGGAGCCTGTTTCAGAGTCTGTGACTCCCTCTCTCTCTGACCCTCTCCTGCTCACACTCTCTCTCTCTCTCTCCTAGAAATAAATAAAACATTAAAAAAAAAAAGAATAGGCTTATCTCTATTGAAGAAATTGAATCAGGGGCACCTGGGTGGCTCAGTCAGCTAAGTGTTCAACCCTGGATTTTGGCTCAGGTCATGATCTCACGGTTCATGAGTTCAAGCCCTGCATCGGGCTCTGAAACTGACAGTACAGAGCCTGCTTGGGATTCTCTCTCTCCCTCCCTCTTCCCTTCCTCTGCTGGCGTGCTCTCTCTCTCTCTCCCTCTCTCTCTCTCTCTCTTTCTCAAAAGAGGAGGAAAGGGGAGGAGGGAGGGAAGGAAGGAAAAGAAAGAGAAAAGAAGGAAGGAAGGAAGAAAAGAAGGAAGGAAGGAAGGAACTGAGACATGGAGAGGTTAACAATTTCCCCATAAGTGAGGGAAGTAGGAATTCAGTTAAGATTCTGAGTCTTCCTTCCAGAACCCGGATGCTCCCTGACTTAGCTGGGCAGGTCGCCCTCCGTGTAGCTGCCCGCTGGTGTGCTTCCAAGCAAGTGTCCCAGATGAGGGACACGTGGCCAGGGCTGCCCCTCCCTTGTCCACCTGAGACTGTCTTGCTCAGCATTTGGCCTCCCCACAAAATTCACCAGTTATAATCTCCATGAACATAAACTCGGAGAGCCGAGCAGAATGGGGAATTGTTCAACGTTGGATGCAGAATACAAAAGATGTTTCTCACATTTATGTAAGAAAATTCCAAAGTGGTAAGCAGGGGCTATTTCTGCTTTTCCATTCAGTATTTTATTATGTTCCTCCCCAGCTTTCACGCGTGGAGACTGCAGAGAGCTTTGAAAATGAATAATGTAGTCTATCGATACCAACTTCTCTCTCCCTAAACTACAGAAAGCCTTAAATGTAAAAAGAGCTGTTAAATCTTTTATTTTTCCCATGACTTTGAAAAGGAGTTCACACAATCCACTCCAGTTGTGTGTAAATCACCCCCGTCCCTGCTCGGTTTTCGGGTCTGGAGAAGGGAAAACCGGGCGCTCCCCGCTGATCGACCGTTAACCAGCTTGTACTCACTGTGATACAAAGAACTCTGTGAGTGGATTAATTGAAAGTATCGCTGAGCGAGCTGGAGGATCTCAGCTAATGACTTTGGAAAAGCACTCTAAACAATTAATAGTGACTAATGAAACTACACAGTATAATAAATACCGCTGCTGACGTTTTCATGGGAAAAGTCACGACCTGGCGCAGCCCCTGTCTCAGTGTGTGGTAGTGGCACGGAGGAGGGAAGGCATGTGGCCAGGACAGCATGAGAGCATCTACTTCTGCCTCGCCCCTGCTCCGAGGATGTGGTCTCCAGGGTCTCCTTGTGAAGCAAGAGGCTTGTGTCTGGCACCCCAGGCGAGTGGGTCTCTAAATTCTAATCCTTACCTCCTGTCCTGCAAGGTTGAAAACAAGCCATGTTTTCCAGCACTGCCTTCCAGAGAAGAGGCCCCACCATCTGTGGTTACCTTCCCTCCTGGGGCCTGGCCTCAAGTTCATTATTAATGCCTCATGGGAGTTTTCGGTTCTGGTTTTGTCTGTGCTTTTCAATTATTCTTGTTTACCTTGTCCATGATTTTTTAATGTTTCTTTATTTCTGAGAGAGAGACAGAACACAAGTATGAGAGGGGCAGAGAGAGAGGGAGACACAGAATCTGAAGCAGGGTCCAGGCTCCGAGCTGTCAGCACAGAGCCCGATGCGGGGCTTGAACTCACAGACCACAAGATCACAACCTGAGCCGAAGTCGGAAGCTTAACCGACTGAGCCCCCCAGTTGCCCCGTCCATCTATTTCTAGCTGTCTTCAGTGAGAGTGCCGGCTTCCACAGAATTACAGGCACACAGTACACATTGGCCTTTTATCTAGCATTTCTTGATTTCTTATAAAGTTAATGATTATCCATCTGCTTCGTAGCTGTTTTATCTGTTTTCTGATAAGTATAATTTTGAAAATGCTACCAAGTGGACATTACTCAGTCCACATGTATTTCTAACCACCTCTGTCCTTATCACCGAGGCGGTGCAGATACAAATGCTTTATTTTGGCCATGACGGCAAGTAATGGTGATGAAATACACATCCAAGCTCATTTTAGAAATTATGTGAATAATGATAGGATCGATCAGTTCTCTATCCTAAGCACTTCGCTCCTGGGTCCCCACAGCTGCTATTTCTGTTTCCGCGGTGGACGAGCTCGTTCGTAACAGAGCAGATATTCCTCGGCGATGCTGGAGCCCTGACATAGGAGAGGTGATTAAAATCCGAAGATCAAACACAGGGATAGAATGCTGTTCTATTCTCATGTCAAATATTCTTCAAAGCATCATCAGGTAGTTTGCTTCCTTAAGAAGGCTACCTTCCTTTCTTTCTCCTTCCCTTTATGTCATGAAATAACATGAACGATAAAGATGTTAAGACACTTCAGCACTGATGAGTCTAGACTCGAATCCCGTAATCAGAGAAGCTTTGAACAGGTTTCTTTCTCTGTCTGACTCTTGGATTTTTTTTCTGTTTGCTCTGTTTTTTTTGTTTTCCATCCATAAACAAGACCTAACAGTATCAATCTTGCAGGAGTGTGTCAAATATTGCAAGTATTTTTGTTAAAGAGATTCTGGCCTGCAGTGGATACTCAAAATGTTAAGATCATTCCATTTCTAAAGAGATCCAATTATCTTGCTTTGTATGTTTAATAAAGATGATTTTGCTATGGAAATTTATTGTGGCTTGATAATTACTGGATTATTTTTTCACGGCTGCTGTGACACTCAGTGCCTCCCCCACACGCTGTTTCCTTCCAGGACATTCTTCTCTATCTTTACTTTTGATGCACTGTGCATTCCCCCCCTCCCCCACTTTATGGCACTCTCATTGAAGATTCTAGCTTTACATGGAGTCTTTCCATCCTCTGTCCTACTGGATAATTTTGTAGAGACTTTTTGATAGCAACCCCTTTATCTGATACTATTATCATCTGCTTCCTTTCTCCCAGCTAGTAAACTCTTGCAAACCATAGGCATGACTTTGTACTGTCATCTACTCAGCTGTGATATAATGAATTACTGGCCCACGATTTAAATATATGAGCAAACGAAACTAAGAGATATATATTTTGATGTGTATGAATATATGGTATGCACAATTTTATAGGTAGCTCAGGCCGCTAACTAGGTAGCCAATTGCAAGGCTCCATGCACTGTCTAATGGTTACAGGTATGGTACTCCATGAATATTTCATACCTTAAAGTATGCTTCTGCATTAGGAAATTACCCACTACGATTGAAGATAGATATTTGCCTGCCAGACCATTCATGCGAATTATGTTGTTAGTGCCCTGGGTGAAGAACTTATTCTTTCTGAAGCTTCTATCCATCTTTAAAATGGGCACACGTCATACCTTCAAGGGATATTTATAAGTCATCATGCACTGTTTGCACACATCTTCCAGGTGAATGCATCTTCCTGCTTCACTCCTTCATTTATGTCACCTCTTTGCTGATGGAGCCCCTAGAAAATTCCACAAATAATTTTTCAGTTGTGAAAAATGGTAGCACGATCCTTGCTACAAAGCAGGGTTGGGGTAAAACCAGGGCTTTCAATCAGCATGTTTTATAACTGATGGATCTTTTCTGGTGTCCTAATGTCCACCCCGATCATTCTTCCAAGGCAGATTGGAGGCATAAACACTGGTCAGGACGGGCAGGTGAAACGTCTCTTCCCCCCATGCTTTACAGACTGAAGTAATTTCAAGCTCCATTAAATAATGATTCATCTTTGCTTGGTGGTGGACATATTATTCTGGCTTAATACATTTGTTTCTGTGAGCTGATGGGCTTCAAAAATCGTGTGCACAAGGGCTAGTCAGGGCATTCTAGTTATTGTGAGCGTTTTAAAGCCATTGAAAAATATGTTCATGGCTAAGAGTGATGTAAATCCTGATATTTTAACTCTAAGCAGGGTGCTGAACCATTCCAGTATTTAATTATTTAGCTGTTGTAAGGCAAATGTTCTGAGATCTGACATATGAGTTGACTTGACGTTCAAAAATGTATGCTGTAATTTTATAGAGTGCCGCTCGGTGGAGGAGGCCAGGACTCATGTCCTTCAGGCTGCCCCCTGCCTGCCCTGAGCACCTCTAAGAATGTGCCCACTACAGATATAAAAGGGACCCATTTAAATGTTTCGGGAAGTCATGACCTCAGAGTTCGTGGGTTCGAGCCCTACATTGGGCTCTGTGCTGACGGCTCCAAGCCTGGGCCTGCTTCAGATTTTGAGTCTCTCTCTCTCTGACCCTCCCCAGTTTTCTCTCTCTCTCTCTCCCTCCCTCTCTCTCTCTCAAAAATAAACAAGCATTAAAAAATTTTTGAGAGGTAGCTCAAGGTCGGAGAAGTTCTGAAGATGCCTGACCCTTTAGAAGAAAGCGCTCCCATTTTGAGTACATCTAATCATGGAAGCACTAGCAGAACTACTTTAAGGTTATTGTATTTCCTTAAGCTCATAGTTGTTTCTCAGCCAACGCACGCTCCTCCATAGATATTCTCTATGAGAAAAGAGAGGCAAGAACCGAGGGTCCTAACATGTAGCTTCATAAAGCCATAAGCTCTCTTCGAGTTCATGGGTAAGTATTTCTTTTCTAGAAGAATAATTACATGAACTGGGCGTCTTCCAAGGGCTAGGCGGTTATTTGAGGATATTGCCCCTTCTCAACGGCGAGTTGCTGCAGCCGGCGCTGAGAGAAGATGAGCTGTGTGCCAGGCACGGCCCTATGAAATATGCATGAGTCCTCGCTTTAATTCTTACAACAATCCACGAGACGGGTGGCTCTTGTTTTAGGTTCCTGTTGCTGCCGAAACAAATTACCACAGACAAGAAGCTTAAGACAACACAAATTTCTTATCTCACAGTTTTGTACACACATGTCACCTGACTATAATCAAGGCTTTGGCAGGGCTGAGTTCCTCGAAGCTCTGGGGATAAATCAGCTTTGAAGCTCATTGAGGGTGTGGGCAGAGCTGAGCTCGAGGCTGGGAGGTCCCATTTCCTTGAAAGGTGTCTTTGGGGGTCTTCTGGGCTTCTAGAACCTGCCCACACTTCTGGTGTCGGGTGTCGGTGGCATCAGACAGATTAACAGGAACAGATTAACAGTTCCTTTTCCCTTCTAGGTTCTCTGACTGGTTTAATAATTAAGCTGTCATAAAACAGATTAACAGGAGAAAAACATTTAATTTCATACATACAGGAGCTTCAAAGATGTGAGACTCAACAAAGTGACCAAAGGAGGAAGCTTTTATACCTTTTTGCAAAGAAACTGTAAATTTCTTTTTCTTAACTTTTACTTATTTATTATTTATTTTAATATTTTTAATGTTTATTTATTTGTGTTAATATTTTTTAACGTTTATTTATTTTTGAGAGAGATGGAGCGCAAGTGGGGGAGGGGCAGAGAGAGAGGGAGACACAGAATCCGAAGCAGGTTCCAGGCTCTGAGCTGTCGGCACAGAGCCCGATGTGGGGCTCAAACCCATGAACCGCGAGATCGTGACCCAAGCTGGAGTCAGATGCGTAACCGACCGAACCACCCAGGTGCCCTTAATTTTTACATATTTATTTTTTAATGATTGTGTATTTATTTTGAGAGAAAAAGAGAGTGTACTCCCATGTGTGAGCAGGGGAGGGGCAGAGAACGAGGGAGAGAGAATCGCACGCTGGCTCCACGCTCTGCACAGAGATCGATGCAAGGCTCTATCCCATGACCCTGGAATTATGACCTGAGCAGAAATCAAGACTTAGCTTCTCAACCGAATGAGCCACCCAGGCGCCCGAGACAGTAAACTTGTGAAGAATTGAGGAGACAACGAAGTTTGAGGTTGGGTGGTGAATTACTGAAGTTACAAAGCTTGTTTATTCAGCCTTCTGGGTCTCATAAGTCCCCTACTTCTGGTGATAAGAATGCCTTCAGGGCGCCTGGGTGGCTCAGCAGGTTAAGCGTCTGACTCTTGGTTTTGGCTCAGGTCATGATCTCATGGCTTCGTGGGTTCGAGCCCCACATCGGCTGGTAGTGTGGAGCGGAGCCTGCTTGGGATTCTCTCTCTCCGTGTCTCTGCCTCTCCCCACTTCATGCTGTCTCTGTCTCACTCAAAATAAATACATAAACTTAAAAAAACCACAACAAAGAATGTCTTCTACTCCGCTGGTACAGAGCGAGGGCCTGGGAGGCTTGTGTCCTGCTCTCGGGAGGACAGAGCACAGTGTCCTGTCTGGTCCAGCTGTTTCCTAAGTAACTTTAATTCACGATAATCAACACGCCAACGTTGGCATATCTGGGGGTGGCATATTTCATACCCCTTCGCTCGGTTCACGGCATGGCCTTCTGCCATCCCCCGGGGCAGCTCCAGACCTTCTCACACTTGAGATCTCTCGACTTCCCCTCTGCCGCAGCGCACCTCTCCATCTTCCTGCTCTGCCTCTAGCCGGAAGCTTCCCCGCAGAGGAGGATCCCTGCCTCTAAGGGTGCATTGATGACATCAGCCACACCCAGATCATCCAGAGGGACCTCAGCATCCATCACTTTTGCTGCTCTGCTCAATCCCCTTTGCTGCGGAACACAGCATATTTCACAGGGAACGGGTGTCTCTGCTGGTTATTGTTCTGCCCACTGCACCACCCGGCGTCCCAGTTTAAAGGTGATGAGCCCAAACAAGACTTTCATCTCCCCAACAAAGGAGAGCTGATCGAGGCCGCACCAGGACTCATTCAAGGCCCTCTTCTCCTCCACATCCAAACACCTCTACCCTGCAGCCCCATGGTCTATTCCATGCCACACTTCTGCACATCTATCTTCCCTCCCAAACCTATTTGCCACTTCTGAAGAGCCATCAGTCACGAAGCATACGGAGATAGGGCAGCCAGAAGAACGTTTTCAGGTGTTTGGTAACATCAGCACAATATTATTTTCTGACCACTGTTTCTATCATCTTAATCCATCCGTAGAATTTCTTTTCTAATGAGCGTTTGGCACATCTGCCCATCGAAAATGCTTCATTCAGCTCTCAGGAGCTGGTGCTAAGCGAAGGCAGTGCTAACGTTAACCTCAGCAGCTGTATTTGCTTACCTTATGTGTGAAAACATAGCTCTGACTTAGTGGTTTTACTCCTCAGAGGAGTGGAATCGCTTTTCTGATCCAGTGGTGAGGATTGGCTTGTGTGTATTGTAGAGAACATGACAGGGAACATGGCCAGACCGGGTTCAAATCCAGATTCCGTTGCTTATTCGATGGGGCTTTGAGAAAGTTACCTCATCTCCCTTGAGCTGGTTTAATCCATCCATATAATGGGTGCAATACATAAAGTCGTTCTGAGAATTAATAGGTTTTCGACAGAGACCCTTTACATCAAAAGTCCAATATAGGTGTTTTTACTTCAGACAGGGTGGAATTATTTGTGTAATAACACTTTTTCCCCAACACTAATTACATACCCTACTGATTATTACTTAACCTTCTAATCTTGACTCAATATAACAATTAGAAATGTTCCTTTTGATTCTGTGAAGAAATATGGAGGTGACAGTAGAGTTTATTGAGGTCAGGAGGGATCTGCTTCAATAATAAGAGGCCAAAACCGATGCTTTTTTGAGTTCTTGTTTCTGCTCTGTCTGTAAATGTGTGTCCTGTTTTATTTTATTGCCTCTATTAGCTATCACATCACCTCTCTGTTGCTCTATCCTGTTTCCTAATTTGCGGTTTCTTATCTGTGTGGGTTTAGACACCAAATAATGAACCTCACGGTGTTAAATGCAAAGTAATTTCTTTGAGTCCCTTTACCTCCCATCGGTACACAAATGAATTTCACAGGCGTGAGCGGCTGTTTCCACTGCACTGAGCTCCATTTTCGTTTGTGCTCTGATTTGGGGAGGTGGACTCGCACTCGAAAATCGAAGGGAGAGAGATCTGGGAGGATTTTCCCCTGAATCAGTACATAGGGGCCTTCCTACATTTACAGTGGAGATACATCCCAAAATATCAAAGTCAAAAATGCACTTAACACACCTTCCATAGGGAACTCCGCAGGCCAGCCTGGCCCGTCCCAAGACGTACTCAGAACATGGACACAAGCCTCCAGCTGGGCACAATCATCCACCACAAAGCCTATTTTATAAGGAAGTGTTGGTTATCGCGTGTAATTTACAGAATCCTGCGCTGAAAGTGACCGACAGGATGCCGTGTGGGTGCAGGTGGCCGTCCGCGCACCACCTGCCGACCCTCCTGACCACGTGGCTGACCAGGAGTGATGGCTGCTGCCCAGCGTCGCGGGAGGGGACGGGGCTGCGGGTCGCCAGCCTGGGACACAGCAAATTCAAAACTGCAAGTATGGTTTCTACTGAATGTCTATTGCTTCTGCACCATCATAAAGTAAAAAAAAAAAATTGCAAGTTGCACCAGGGTGAGTGGGAGCCATCTGTCCTGGAAAGGGTATCCCATCAACTGCTCTTGGTGTGTGATTGTTCCCTTCACAGCGTGTGCCATCCTGAGGTTGCCCTACAGACACGCTGCACGTCTCAGGCCCGCCTCCTCCATCCCACCCCCCTCCCGCCATAATTTGGATAGTGTTAAGCAGCATTTACCAAGTTACAGCATGTTTGCAGATCTCATTAACTTCATTGATTCCATTTAAAGTATGACTGATTTATTGACACTTATGTGAGTTAACTAATTAGTCCATAACCAGAGGCCAGGATCCAAATGGAAGAGAAATTATTTCCAGATAACAGACGGCATAGACTAAAATTTGTCTCAGAGGCCCCAAAGCTGAAGAATGTCAAAGACCCTGGGGTTTAATACCCTGGTTTATTAATCTCACCTACCTGAATCTTTTGCAAGGACTCTAAATAAATGCTAAAAATTATGGAATACTTTTTTTCAACGATTATGTCCTCTGTTCTAAAATTTTTATTTTATTTTTTCTCTGAGATGCCATGTCCATAGAACTATTCTAGTCCCATTTATGAAATATATTAATCATGATCCATTTAAAATTTTTTTAATGTTTTATTTATTTCTGAGAGAGAGAGATAGACACAGTGTGAGCAGGGGAGGGTCAGAGAGAGAGGGAGACACAGAATCTGAAACAGGCTCCAGGCTCTGAGCTGTCAGCACAGAGCCCGACACGGGGCTCGAACCCACAAACTGTGAGATCATGACCTGAGCCAAAGTCTGACACCTAACCAACTGAGCCACCCAGACACCCCTTATTCATGATTCTTAAATCCATATCTAAAAACTAAAATATTGCCATAACTCATGTGTCTGTTTCTCTTGATTATTGTTGTTGTTTTGAGAGAGAAAGAGATTAAAAAAGTAGAGAGCCCAAGTCAGGAAGGGGCAGAAAAAGAAAGAGAGAGAGAGAGAGAAGAGAATCCCAAGCAGGCTCCACAGTGTCAGCACAGAGCCTGACATGGGGCTCGATCCCACAAACCATGAGATCGTGAGCTGAGCTAAAGTCAACAGTCTGACACTTAACTGACAGAGTCACTGACCTCCTGATTTTTTCTTTTAATTTTCTCTTGGTCTAGTACATGAGAATTCTCAGGGGATTTTTAAAATTTATTTACTGTATTAAATGCCAAACTTTTATGTGAAACAAGTTAGAATTCTGGGTAATGTCGTATTCCTCAACAGTGGTTTTATTTTAGCCGCGGCCTGCAGTCAGATTGGAGGCAGTTAACCTTTATCCAGCCATGGAGTAGATCTGAGGTTGCATTTTGGTCTTTCAAAGGCCTTATTTCTGGTTCACTCTTAACCCTGAGTCCTAGCCACGTAGGGCCCCCAGTGGAAAACCTGTTTTGCATTAAAGCGCAACTTCTTGGTAGGCTCCAACAGTGCCTTTTGACTATTTTTGGTCAAATCAGAGCTCAGCTTCCCCAGCCTCTAAGAGACAGCTTTCTGATTACATTCTTAGCATGTCACGGAGCATGCTAAGTCACCCGGCTCTCGTTGTCTTCCTTTCTTTATGGGACTGCGCTTCTCTGAAGTGCTGGCCGCCTTGATAGCTCTGACCTCTCATTTTTGTCTTCCAAGCTTGGATTACGTCCAGAAGCTCTACTTAGCTGCCACTCGAGGGTCTTCTGCTGGGCTCCTCAGGGCACTGACCCATCAGTTTCAGGGAGCAAACGTGCCTCAAAGGGAAAAGTGGGCTAGAAGGTTGAACTTCCGTCAATGAGTTTGCTTTCTCTACAAGACCTCGATTGAATCTTGACTGTCTTGGTAGCTTTCTGACCCTTTCAGAGTTTCCAGTCCAGCTTTCCTAGCTGGGTTCAGTGGTGGGTGTAGTTTTCTGCCGCCTTGCCCACCCCTCTGTGAAATAAATGTCCTCTCCCAGACTTTCTGTCTCATTCAATCTCTAGTCCACTGACTTGTTTTTATCCTTCGTCCGCCTCCCCGTCCCCCCCCACCCCGCCACAAACCCAAACATTTCTCAGGTTTAGCTAGACCAGTGGTTGAGTCTTCAAGCCTCTCAGAGAGCAATCTTGAGAAGGGAACTTCACAACCTGTATCAGACACACACCTGATGAGGAAACAGATCCTTTTCTCATTTAGCTGTGACTTTGGGCAGAGCATCTGGAGCGTTATGCTTACGTTGGCTCCCTTGGAGACTCTACATGGAGCTAATTTTCAATTTGATTTTAAGGCAGTAAAACCCATCAAATACCTTTTGCATCTTTAAAGGAAGGATTTTCATTCACAGTTGTAAGAAAGATCTCAGTGGAATTTAAGTGGTACTCAGGCCTGGGCCATGGGGCAACAGGAAAGATAAATGCTACAGTGACTGACACTTTTAGCCTGTTTTTCTCAACCGACAGCATTCTGGGAATCTGGGGAAATGCCATTTTAATTTTCAAAGGTTTATTTGTGATAAAATGGTGCAGGAAGAAAAACCCCCGATTTACAATATTGCGCCTCTTACTAGTCACATCTCACTGAAGAATCACTGTCTTTGAGCACGTGTGACCATGACTTCACTTGGTCAAAGGAGGTTGGAGTTGCTTTCCATTATGTTTGGTCTCTTCTTCCAAATCCAGAGCCCAGAGTATGTGTCAATAATGTCCGATAGGGGGATCGATTATGTTTCCCCTCCAGAGATACCGTTTACAAACGATGGTCCTAGACCCATTCATGTGCTCTTGGAATGTCTGTTGCCAAGCCCCATTTGGTCCTTGTTTGTTTTGTTAAATCTCTTAAAATAATAGAGATGATCTATTCTTGGTTATAGAAAGTATAAAATGCAGGTGAGTGAAAAAGAAATAAGCAAAAATATCTCATATGCCCATTACCGTTGTTACTACTTGATGGTATACCATTCCACATAGATAGATAAATAGACAGACAGATAGACAAACAGATGGATAGAGAGATAGATCAATCAATCGCTCAGATAGATAGATAGATAGATAGATAGATAGATAGATAGATAGATAGAGATAGAGATATAATATTTATTTTTGGGAGAGTGCAAGTGGGGGAGGGGCAGAGAGAGGAAAACAGAGGTTCAGAAGTGGTCTCCGTGCTGACAGGCTAACAGCAGCGAGTCCAATGTGGGGCTCCAACTCACGAACCTCAAGATCGTGACTTGAGACAAAGTCGGATGCATCACCAATGGAGCCTCTTAGGCCCCCCGATAATTACCTTATTTTACAAAACAGGCTTTATCATTTAAAACAGATGTTTTAAAATTTCTTTAGAAATTTTAGTTTTGGGTTTTGTTAGGTTTAAATTCAGGTTTCAGGAAACATTGGGAGGGTCTTACAGAGATCTCTATCCCAATCAGCTTTGCCTATTCTACTTCTAATTTCCTCCTCATCTAATGATTTAATGATGCTAATTTTTTTATGTCCCCATTTGTAGCATTTCTTTTTACAAGGAGAAAGTAAAAGATCTAAACATAATTTTTAAGACAAATTTAAATACAAAATAGATAACGCGTACCGATTTGAGCTCCTGATACTTGAAGACCTTGTGTTATGGGAGTTAACACGGAAGCCCATCCAGGTTGCAGTCGTCATTCAGACTCTACCTGTGTCTCGGCCCCTGTTTTCTGGAGCAGTCGTGACACTCGCATGCTACCTTGTCAGAGACAAGGGCTCTACCTGTCCCTGCTCACACACTGAAGCCTCATTAACTACCCCAGTAAAGACCATATTCCTCCATTTCACTGGTGGAAAGATCAATATCAATTTCCAAAAATACCTTACTAAAGCAATGATAGATTTAAATAGGGGATGAAGGGTGCTTGGGTGGCTCAATCAGTTGAGCATCCGACTTTGGCTCAGGTCATGATCTCACAGTTTGTGAGTTCAAGCCCCACATCAGGCTCTGTGCTGACAGCTCGGAGCCTGGAGCTGCTTCGGATTCTGTGTCTCCCTCTCTCTCTGCCCCTCCTCTGCTCAGGCTCTGTCTCTCTCCCTCTCAAAAATAAATAAACATTAAAAACACAAAAGTTGTCTTTAAAAAATTTTTTAAATAGGTGAAACTAGAAGTGGACAGAAAAATCAACACAGATCGGGTCTATGGCAAATTTACCAAAATAATGTGTGATTCAAAATTCTTGTTATTAGAATGCCCCACTGCCCTGCACTCTATAGATTGTCAAGGACACACAGTCCCACATAGTCAGAGCCACCTCTGTCTCATACTGTCTCCTTCATGAAGATAGGGCCATCCAGTGTTGACTCTGGAGCCACTCCCAGCATTCGCCGTGTCCTCTTTGAACTTGGCAGCAAAGGAGAAAATATGGGTTCTCCTCTGGATGGATTCTCAGCCTCCTCTCTGCAGCCGATAACTCCGGATTTCTGATGCCCAAGTGAGGCTGCCCCTGGCAGCCACTCCTAAGTGATGGATGAGATGCACCTGAGGCCCCAGTCTGCAAGTGTCCCCTGTGCCCACCCCCACTCACTACCTGTCTTCCTTCTCTTACCTCGCATGTCAGAACCTCTGCACCTCTACTGAATGTGCATGTGTGTTCCCATGGCAACTGCATCGGGAAATCAGGGTGGGGGACAAGGGATTCAGGGTACATTGGTTTGTGATGAATTTACCCATGTTGCTGAAATGTGAGAACACAAGTGTTGGAGTTTGCAAAGAAAAAAAAATCAATAGCTTCTTTTCCTTCTCTTCCAGAGAGTTTGCTTGTTGGTGTCAAGGAAACCAATCTGGCAAACATGTGTTCAGCCAGTGTCAAGACTCATTGCATTAAGGCTGAGGTAGAGGGTACGAGATGCACCAATAAATTAAGTAACTTAGAGTTCTTAATATACAATATGATGTAGTTGTTGGGAAAGCCTCAAAGAGCAATTGCTCGCACAGTGAAGAAAATTCTCTTCCGCCCAAGGTAGCCACGGCCGGCACTCCTGTGACCTGCCTTCTAGACCCACGTTAACAGTTCAAACCAGGAGCAGGCAACCACCAGGTCCGGTCACGTGGGGTCATGCTGAGGACAGTAGACAGATTTGTGGCCAGCCTTCCCTCTACCCAGAGAACTTTCTTCTCCCACTGCTTCTTTTCATTCAAGTCACTGCTGAAATGTTGCTTCCACAAAAAGGACTTTCCCAACCACCCTAAGTAGCCAGCAGCCACCCCTCAGCCGCCTGTCATTCCACCTTGTCCTGCTCTGTGTCCCTTCAGCGCATGATCACACCATCTATGCCCAGATACGGATCCTGCGCTACTTTGCAAGGCTGGTGTGCAACATGCGTGCAGTGGCCCAACATGATCCAGGGCCCAAATCCTGTCCACAAAATAGTGTACGAGTCATTCTTTTTGCTTTAACTTTTTTTTTTTAAGTTTTATTTATTTTTGAAGGCCAGAGAGACAGAGCATGAGCAGGGGAGGGGCAGAGAGAGAGGGAGACACAATCTGAAGCAGCTCCAAGCTCTGAGCTGTCAGCACAGAGAGCCTGACGCGAGGCCCGAACTCACAGACCATGAGATCATGACATGAGCCGGAGTTGGATGCTCAACCGACTGAGCCGCCCAGGCGACCTGAGAATCATTCTTTACAGAAGGAAAACCCAAGTTCTGGAGCAGTGGAAGCTGAGACAGGGATGTCAGGTTGTCTAAGAGGAAAAACAGCAACAACAGACAGATTGGTGATAAAGCGCTATCGCCTAGGGTATGCGGATGTGAGGGGAGCAGTAATCTTAGCAGTGCGAATGCGTCGCTGGTGTACCTTAAACTGCTCGTTTCTCTCTGTTGAAAATGGATCAAAGATTTTGGGAAATTCATATCCACATTACCTCTCTGTGTCTGTTTCTCTGCATCAGTCTACTTACCCCTACCCTGTCTCTCTCTCTCTTTCACACGTGCACACGCGCACGCACACACACACACACACACACACACCTCACCTAACCATGGGCTTTCATGTTGTCTGGTGTGGTGCAGTCATTGCATTGAGCAGAGCAGTCATGGAAATCCCATGGCCTCCCCCTCAGTCCCCAGCACCCCGCTCGTTCACTCTGGTTTATAAGCACCCACAACCTGTCTCTGACATTCGCAGCAACACTTCTGAAAGGGCTGGGGAGGCAGATAAGAGGCTCACTGATCTTACAAAAATCCACTTGTGGACACTTCCAAGTAACAGTGAAATGGTCCCTAGGTTAGAAAATCTGGTGACATCTTTCCGGTCAGGGGCAGTCTCTTTCTCCAGAGACCTTCCCTGGCAGCTCGAAGAGGGACACTGGGTGAGAAAAATCTAAGAAAATGAACAGGTGTTGGGGAATCCTAAATCTCCAGGCTCAACCAAAATACTCCTTCCGGTGAGCAAACTGGACCTGGCAAACCCCCAATGACTGAGAAGATGTGGGTTCCTCATCTGTAAACGGGGGAGGTTGCTGTGTATCACTAAACTGTGGAACAGGCTTAGCTGACTCGGTTGCCCTTACTTTACATTATTAACCAGGGCCTGAATCAGATCTTGTTTGGTTACAGTCTGTGGGCCCTTGGATTTGCTAAACAGGACAGCGGGGTGCCTGGATGTCTGGGTGTGTCTATGACTATGGGGCTCTGCCCCACTTCCCAGAATTGCCGCTGATCCTCTGAGCTGCGGGGCCTGGGTTGGAACTAACATGCGGAGGGGGTAGTAACTCCAGTCTGTCTAAGATACCGTCCCTGAGCCTCCGGCACCCACTCCCGGGAATGCGCCGGCGCCAGGAAGGAATGCGGCCGCATCGTGGCTCAGGGCGCAAGGGTGCTGCGCTGGGGACAGGCTCGCGGGCTTCGTGTCCAGAACCCGGTGCCCATCTTCCGTTCCACGAGCACCCTAACCGGTCCTAACCGGCTCGTGGATTTCAGGCGTGTGGGAATGAGGTGTGGTAGGCAGCCACAGGATTGCGGGTGCCCAGACTATACCGCTCCCTCCTCCAGGCAGCGGGAACACGGTTTCCACCCCCGGTCACGGCCTCCACAGCTACGCCCACTGGTGAGGGACCCTGGACAGTGGCTGTGTCTCCCTATTCTGTCTGCAAGAAGACACGGACTGGGGGCGGGGACATCTCAGTCATTTATTTATTGTAAGAGTTCCCTGCAGTGGAAGGGAGTGGAGCACGCATGAATCAAAGAGAAGATCTGCACCATGCCCCCTCTCTGCTTCTGAGTGGCTGGGGTGTAGACACACTCTGGGGTGCCCCTTAGCCTAGTGCCCTGCCCTTGGCACCACGAACACCCGCTTCCCGTCAGCCCGTGCTCCCGGGCATCGGCACTGCCTCCAACACAGAAGGGGCTTCTATCAGACAAACAGATGAGCCTGTTAATGAAGGGGATGGAAACGGAGCCATAATGAGCTACTGTATCATAACTGAGTGTAAATCACTCTGTCACTGTTATTTACAATTTCACATGTCTCTGGGTCCCCTCATTATGTCCATGCAATCACTCTATTCAGTGGACTTCTCAGTAAGGGGCTCTCACCACGGCCAGACCCATTCGGAGGCTTCTGTTACGCACTGAAGTTAGAACCTGTTCATGGTTACATGAACGTATGGAAAACACACTCTGTGATGGCTCCGTGCTTCAGATCAAGTGAAAAACACAGAAAAACAGAAGCGCCTAATAAGTCCCAACCTCACACAGCATTCCGGAGCATATGGGGGAATAGTGCCTAGGGATGTGCGTGGGGAGCCTTAAGAATTTTCCTCTAATGCGATGATGTTCATCAGAAACACGTTACCCTCCTAATGGAAATTAGCAAGCAGATTGTCCACCCGGGAAATGTTGTTTCATTTACTACTTAACCAATAAACGTTTCTCTTTTTTCATTTTCCCCTTCCTTTTAGAGAAACTACTGTGAAAAATGTCCAGCACACAAAAAAAACCATAAAGAATAAAAGACAGGGGTGTATCCACAATATTTAGCTCAAAGAAAATAACAATTAGAAGTACAAATAGAGTTAAAGCCATTGTTTTCCAAATTTCATTCTGATTCTCCCCCCCCCCCCCCACAGCCCCAGAGGTAAAATCTATCTTAACAGATGAAAAAACAGATGTTGGCTGCTTTAGGAGTCCATACGTCGGTAGGTCAGTGGATGTCAGAAACAATGAAGCAAGAGTATTTTAAAAGTCTTCTTTATGCCCAGAATAAAGGTAGATACTGATATTAAGAGTAATGAGTGAAGGTGGCCAAAAGGTACAGACTCCCTGCTCCGAGGTGAATAAGTCCTGGGGTGTGATGCACAGCATGAGGAGAGTAATTAACAATACTGTACAAATTGCATATTTGAAAGTTGCTGAGAGAGTAGATCTCAAACGTTCTCACCACGAGAAATCAATGTATCTGTGTGAAATGATGGATGGTACCTGAACACTGTGGTGATCATTTTGCCACTATTCACAGATCGAATCATTATGCGGTCTCCCTAAAAGGGATACATCACACAGCAATTATATCTCCATTTTCTTAATAACAAAATTTTAGTTTTTTAAATGTCTATTTAGGGGCGCCTGGGTGGCTTAGTCGGTTAAGCGTCCGACTTTCGCTTAGGTCATGATCTCACGGTTCATGGGTTTGAGCCCCGCGTCAGGCTCTGTGCTGACTGCCAGCTCAGAGCCTGGAGCCTCTTTCAGAGTCTGTATCTCCCTCTCTCTCTGACCCTCCCCTGCTCACGTTGTCTCTCTCTCTCTCCTAGAAATAAATAAAAATATTTATTAAAAAAATGTCTATTTATTTTGAGAGAGACACACACACACACAATGTGAGCAGGGGAGGGGCAGAGAGAGAGAGACACACACACACAGAATCCGAAGTAGGCTTCAGGCTCTGAGCTGTCAGCACAGAGCCTGATGTGGGGCTTGAACTCACAAACTGTGAGATCATGACCTGAGCCGAAGTCGGACGCCCAACCCACTGAGCCACCCAGGCGCCCCTAAATAACAAATTCTTTAAAAATTACAACAGATGCTTGGAGAACATGCAAGTAGTAATAATTAATGATTGTCAAGCATTTACTCTATGCCGTGTCTAACTGCTTACCATGTATGAACTCAACTCCACAACCCACACTACATGGTAAATATCTACTTATAAGATTTGTTGACTTTAATGGAAACAGGCTGGATATAAAGGCTTGACATGTTAATTTAAATGGGGCAAGCACAGTATCCCAAATTAAAATTTCAAGGAGTTTTGAAGGTTTGCCAGAAAGTTGGTAATACCAAACAATACTAAATTTGAAGAAGTCCTTAATCTGTATTTAAAACCGCTTAAAAGAATCCAGGAAAACCTTGGATTGTGAGTGACTTGTTCTACGCGTGTCCCGCAAGATGAGCGAACATTTGTAATAAATTTTACCTTGAGAAATGAGCCGTGTCTTGCAATACAAGTCTTACCTGATGCTGAATGTCACATGATCACAACTGAGCCAATGGGTCTTCTCTCTCTCTCTCTCTCTCTCTCTCTCTCTCTCTCTGCGGGACTGTGGGTGATTGTCTCCCATATGCTCAGATGTCTCAGGCCGCGGTGTCTGGAAGAAAGCAGTGATTTTTCAGGACGTTGGAAGGTGCCCCAAACTGGCACTGGTGTATTTTCTGTCACGTCAAAGCTTTTAGCCTCATCTTTAAAAATGAAGAAAGACAGAGAGGCACACGGCGAGTGAGCGTCAGAGCAGAACTGAGTCCCAGAAATCCGGCTAGAGTCTGAGGTTCTCTACTATTACCTTGGGCAGCATTTTGAGATGCAGAGATTAGACAGAGAGCTCAACTGGGGTAAAAACACCAACCACACAACTTTCTTTTTTTTTCTTTTTCTTCTTCTTTTTTTTTAAGGCAGGCTTATGTAACAATTTCAACTAAAACTACAAAGTTAAGGCAAAAATGGAAGCAAATTTTTATCACTGGAGCTTGAAATTCCATACAGCCCGTGTGGAGCCCAATGCAGGGCTTGAACTCACAATCCTGAGATCAAGAGTCGGATGCTTAAATGACTGAGCCACCCAGGCGCCCCTATGCCAGAGCTCACGTTCAAGGAACCGGCCTGGCAGTACAAAGAAGTCCTCCAAACTAGCCCCAGAGAGGTGACTCAGACAGTCACGCCCTGAATTACCAGGCAGCAATGAAGACTTCCAGGATGAAATACTGACATTAAGCACGAGGGTTGCGTGATTTATTTAAGCTAACAGTGTTCTTAACTTAGGACTCCCCCGGCACCATCGCGACATTTCCTGGGCAAGGGCATTATATTTTGCTTTCATGTGTGGCTGATTTAGAGCCCTGGAAATGAGGGAAACAAGAAAATAATGGAATGTCTGGCCACTGCTATCCTTAAAACTAATGGGGGCGAGCTGGAGCGGGCCGGTTTGTCACTGTAGATCATGGGTCCTCTGGAGACTTGAACTTGTCAGGTCTACAGTGAGTTTGTGCTCTGGAAAAATACAGGGGATGGCATTTAGGACAACAAGAGGAAAAGATACACCCGCAGACTATGTGCAAAATAGGCCAGAGTGAAATTCATTCCCTAAACTTTACTTTTCTCACAGTTTTTTTCTTGTATGTTTGTTTTTTGTGTTTGTTTGTTTGTTTAGCGGCTGCTTCCTGTGGATTTACACTAGCTGGTTACAGATAAGTGAGTGCCTTGAGTGTTAAAGGGATTTACACTGTCATGACCACTTTTCCACATTCCCATTCTCTCAGACTCTGACCGCCTTGGCCACGGGGACTCAGGGCTGTCAAACCAGAGGATCCAGGAAAGTTCCGTCCAGTGCTTACACTTTGTATTCAGTATCGCTGCCCCGCCCTTGACCGCTAAGGAATCAGCAAGTGCTGGGCTCACCTTACCTCGCTTCCTTTCCCTTGTGTGGACCCAGCCCCTCAGGACCTGGCAGAACAGGTAGCTCTGAAATGCTGTAAACAGACGTCATTTAAATCGGTATTTCATCCACTTGATTTATTTGTTCTTAGTGGGAAGGTGGGTCTGCTCGATGCTGGCCCATCAGAGCCGAGAAGTGCCATTCTTTAAATCTCCGCAAGTAAAAATGAACTTGCTCTTTGTAAGCATCTCCGCTCCCCACCCCTCACCTTCTTTGTATTCAATGTTTGAGCTACAAACAACAAAGACATTGGACGAAAATTAGTTTACACTTACTTGGGCTTAGGCCAGGACTCGATCGCTGACAAGACGCAAGGCCAGCGTTAAGTGACAGTAAGGAGCATTTTCATCCTCCTTTGGGAAAGAACGCTCAGCCCCAACATTCTCACCACCACATACCTCGTTCAAAAGCCTAGGCCACGCCTTCCCCGGGCATATGGGTAAACAGTCCCTCTAAATGCGATATTATTTGGGAAAAAGAACCGAGCTATCGAGCTGTGAAAAGACACGGAGGAACCTAAAATGCGTATCACGGAGTGAAAGAAGCCAGTCTGCAGGGGCTGCGTACTGTATGATTCCAGAGAAAGGACGTTCTGGGAAAGGCCCGACTATGAAGACGGTACAAAGATCAGTGGTGGGCGGGGGCTCGAGGGTGGGAGCAAGGGACAAAGAGGTGAAGGAATGAGCGATTTTAGTGCAGCAACACTATTCTGTATGATACCATGGTGGATACGTGTCCTTATCCCTCTGTCAAAACTCATAAAATGGGTGAACTCTGATGTACACCATGGACTTTAGTGGACACCACTGTATCAACATTCGCTCATCAACTGTAACACACCTGGCATATGGTGTCAGATGCTAGTGACAGATGCTATGCAATGGGGGCGGGGGGCTGTGTATGGAAAGGCTCTACTTCCCGCTTAGTGTTTCCGCAAACCTAACACTGCTCTAAAAATAGTCTATTCATTAAAAGAAAACTACTGAAAACAATACGTACTGTATTGGCAGTACTGAATTCTGGAGTTAGTCATAACAATATAATTAAATCTTTTCAAGTGCGGCATTTTAAAACATCCTCTGGATTCATCTCTCAGGTTCATATTACACCACTCAAAATATTTTTTTCTGACTTTCTGCGACAGCATTAGCGATGGCAACAGAATGAAGTGACTTCTTGTATTTTAGGTAACCGAGCATATTTGCAGACATGAAGCACTCCTGGGAATTCCAGCAAATATGTCTGGAAATATCTTGGGGCAGAAGGAATGGAAGAAAATGGGTTTTTTCCCGGCATCCCCAATGTTCTCAAGCATCATCTGATCCTGGTTCTGACAGCTAGAAAGATCCGGTGCAATTACTGGCCGTCGTTTTCGTAAACACCTTGCCTTCTCTGGTTCATTCCTGCTTTGGAACCCCGTCATTTGTCACATGGCGAGAAAGCTACTTGAAGTAATTGTTCTAGGATCTATTTCCAGTAAAGTATAATTTCTCCGAAGCAGAGAGCCGACTTGAACTCTGGCAGGAAACCCTTTTGGAGAGTTGCAAGGTCGGAAATAAGCAAGTGTATCAATCAGGGCAAGCGGTAGCCTCTGCTGGGAAAATGCGGTCCTTTGTTGCCCCGAGCAGCGTCCCCAACTCTAGCTAAGCATTGACATCATCTTGGACCATTTCCTGAAAATCAGTTTCCAGGGGGGCTCTGCTGAGTCCCTGTCAATCTGCAAGGAGCTGACATCAACCAAGTTTGGCAGCCACCAGATGGCCCCCCGCCCAGGTCTCCAGCTGCCTTTATCACTTGATCTGGTGGCATTTGGTCACTCCAATACCAGCCAAAATACACACGCTGAGGGACTTTTTTCCCCTGAAGCCATATTTCCCCCAGGAAAGAGGAGGCATCTTATATCAGAGCTCTGGAACTGGTGAATTCTTTCTCAGACATTTGATTTTGAGGGACAACAACAGAAAATAAGGTTTTGAGAAAACACGTTCAACACAAGATGACTTGAATCAGTGGCAGGTTTAGATGCGTATTGATCCCAGAGCTTGAGGCTAAACAGGAAGAAGAAGATGAGTGTAGCAGGGGAAGAGAGTGGAGGAAAGGGGACAGAAGGGAGGGAGGGAGTGGGGGGGGGTAGAAAGGGGGTGGAGGGAGGGAGAGACAGAGAGAGGAGTTGAGATTCTGTAGATTTCATAGCCATTCCTGGACCATGACAGTTGCAAACTATTGCATGTTACTGTTATCAGAAAGGCTTCTTTTTTTTCTTTTCTTAGTCTTCTTTACTTATTTTTCAACAGCCTTTTAAAAAGATCATCGAGAGAAAGAAATACTGTCACTGATGCCCCCAGGCAATAAAACATGCGGTCTCGTGTCACACAAATCTGAGTGCCCTGCGTGAGACCCCTCATCCAGGAACAACTCACACACAGATGTGAAACGTTTCCAACAACCTAGCAAAATGTGAAAACCATCGTGATCTGGAAAACTGTCTTCAACCAGTGCTCTGGAGAGGTGGACCGCAATGCCAAATATATGGATAATGAATTTAAATAGAGCGCTCGGGGAAGGATGGGGGTGGAAAGGGCAGTATCCCTAATGTGCTAATTTAAAAGAGGTACATACGATGCAGTTGTTACTTTAAATACTGACTTTCTCGGGGCACATGGGTGGCTCAGTTGGTTAAGAGTCTGATTTTGGCTCAGGTCATGATCTCATGGTTCATGAGTTAGAGTCCCAGGTCGGGCTCTGTGCTGACAGCTCATAGCCTAGAGCTGCTTCAGATTCTGTGTCTCCCTCTCTCTCTGTCCCTCTCCCGCTTGTGCTCTGTCTCTCTCTCTCTCAAAAATAAATAAACATTGGGGCGCCTGGGTGGCTTAGTCGGTTAAGCATCAGACTTTCGCTTAGGTCATGATCTCGCGGTTCGTGGGTTCGAGCCCCGCGTCGGGCTCTGTGCTGACTGCCAGCTCAGAGCCTGGAGCCTGGTTCAGTCTGTGACTCCCTCTCTCTCTGACCCTCCCCTGCTCACGCTGTCTCTCTCTCTCTCCTAGAAATAAATAAAACATTAAAAAAATTTTTTTAAATAAATAAATAAACATTATTTTTTAAAAAAAATACTGACTTTCTCATCTACATTTTTAAAGTTTATATCTTCTCATTTTTCCCTTTATCTTCTCATTGTGAAGAAGCACTTTATATTTAGAATCATCTTATTTGGATTGTATCTTATGTAGTAAATGTATTCAGGTTTCTGGGAAGCTGCAAGATTGCTTTTTGCTTTTTATTTAGGCCAAAATGGAGAATACAGAGACCATTTCAAGGATGCAGAGCCCAGGTGGACAGGCTCTGACATGCGTTTCTAGGTGCCGCCCCTCTACGGGGTGCAACCCGCTATTTCATGGCAACTACCAGGGTGATCCCCTTCTTTGCCACCCAAGAGGCTTTTAAAATAGCCTCTGGCTGTCCAGAGAAAAGAGTTTATGCACTTTTAAGCATGTAGAATGTCTATATCTCAATTATACCTCAGTAAAGCTGTTAAAATAAATGAAAGAGAAAAAAATCAACTCTTCCTTATGCATCTGAATGTAATAAGTGGATTCACCAGAAACATGATGGAGGAAGTGTGTTTTTGTTGAGTCTGATGCAATTGTCAAGACAAAACAGCGATCCACACATTTCTAAGACCTTTCCATGGATTCAGCTCTGCTTAGTCATGTGAGCTGCAGTCAGGCAGGGTGGTAGGCTCTCTGTGCTCACAGACGTAATTTGCTTATTTGCAGTACAGACTGTTCTTAATTCATCCCAAGGAGCAGTGACAGGGAGTATCTCAAGATCAGAATGAAGACATAAAACATGGGTGGAGCCAAGTCCCAGTGACAGTTGCATGACGGAGAAGGGACCCATGAAGTCCTGTCATTGCTAATATTTAATGACATTGACCACCTGAGTTGTAAGAGTCCATCTCATTTTCATTGTTCACTGGGCCTGTTACCAAAATTCTCCAAATCCTTAACAGCAGGGTGAGTGACTTTGTTCCTTCCATGCAGGCTCGGTCCATAAAAGAAACAAACCTCTGCGGACTTTGCTGGGCCTCTGAGCCGGTGCTGGACCACCCAGTAGGCTCCTTGCAGACTTTCTCCAGGAGGAGATTTAACAGACAAGTCGCACAGCATCTCCTGACCCAGATGAACCTCCCGATCGAGGTCCATGGAAGTCTCCTGGCTGCTTCGTCCTGCACATGAGTCCCCCAGATCCAAATGTGGTCCAGATTGCCTTCTGGGAAAGAATGTGATGACACCAGTGAAGTTTAAAGGTGCTGTGTGAGGCTTGCCATCTTTTAAAATAAATGTGCACATTTCTCATTCATTACAGTCAGCCGTCAGTCAGGGTGATGGGGAGGGTGTGACAATGTATGTCAAACATGCTGGCTTTGCTTTCTTGTACCTCTGAACCTGGCTTCCTCTCCCCTGACCCTCCCCCGGCCTGGTTGGGGGATGTCTGTCATCAGCAATGGTGGATGGATGGATGCACACAAGGCTGGCGAAGGTGAGTCCACCCGGGAGATGCTTGCGTGTCAGACTTGCTTGGGCGCTACCTCGTCGATATGGGAGCTTCTCCACTAATTAGCTGATGATTCCTAGAAAGCAGTTGCCTGAGAATTCATCTTTGGGGGGATCAGGAGCCAAGAGGAAGACAGTGCCACTTTTTTATGAAACCTGGCCCAGGTGCAGATTGAGCTGATTTTTCTTAGGAAAAGCCACCTGAATCCCAAGTCTAGGAAGGTCTAGAGAATTGTGCCCATAATTTCCACAAAGATGCCTTCTTGAATGAACAAATGAGCATCCCGGGGAGGGGAGATAGTGGCCCTTTGCAGACACCAAGTTCGGGATGAAGACTGCGCATTTAACAAGAATAAATCACCATTTCCCCCCTACCCGGGTTTACACATAGGTCAGGAAACGAGGTAAAGAAGTTCAGAAGTCCCACGCATCTCTGTGCCTTGAGTTTCAAGAGTGTGCAATGGCTGAGTGGGCCTCACACGCGGCAAGAGGCTGTGGGGACGGAAGGTAATTACTGCCTCCTCCCTCCTGGTTCACTTGACTGTGGACAGGTGACCTTTTGTATAAAAATCTCAAAGTAACATGTCCATTTCTAGCAGCTTTCCGTGAAACTAAAAAATGATTTTGAAGCTCTGGCCAGAAAAACACAGTTATTGTGTTCAAAGGTCTTTATCTCCCATCTGATGGCAGAAAGCAAGAATTGGGGGTGTGACGTGTCAAATCGTTTTGCTCCAATCTTTTCTATCAAGACTGCTGACCGACAGCCCTCCAGCCTGAAAGAATTCCATTCAGACACCTTGTGTAGTGGTCTCAATTTTCAGAGAGAGAGAGAAAAAAAGAGTGACCTCAAGGATCATAGAGAGCAGGAAGAAAAGCCCAAAGCCATAGATGACCCTTGATTTTCCACTGGCCGGACAATGGGACTCAGTTTAGCAGCATGAGCTGGGATTTTATAAAGCTATAACCAGCTACAATAAATTTCCCAGGATGCTTGGAAAGTGATATTGATAAATGTGACCCAGCCACCGCATTAATTAACCTCATTTGAGCAATGAAAAAAAGAAAACGTACTTTGGTTTCAAATAACTTTCAATAGGAAGACTGCAATATAGTGAATGTGTAATTCACATCTCTGGGTCACAGATGAAATAAATTGCAATGCTGCCATTTGGTTGTGGAACCAGAGTTAAGACTCTTTCTCTATGACTCATTAGGACCAAATTGGTATCCGGACCAGGCAATGGGTCCAGGCGGGTTTTCTGAGTTTTAGAATGCACCTGCACGAATTCTTTCAGAGGCTCTCATGCAATTCTCTAGCAGTTCATTACCTGTCCTGGGAACTATAAAATAACCATTTATCTTATTTTTTAAATGACATATTACACCATGATAGATCAATCTAACTACTTAGTTAAATTGTGTCAGATTATTTATCCACAGCCACAATAAATTGGCATATGAGTAATATGGTATGAAGTCAATATTATTTCTTCTAAATGGACCATATAAGGAAGGACGTTTGCATAAAAGAAAAAAGACATTTCGAGCTAAAAGTTTTGCTTTGTTTTGTATTTTTTTTACAAGTGACTACTTCGATACAGATTATTGTGGCCTCAGATCAATGATTCCTAAATACTTCTTTTCAAATGTTCTTACTTTCTTACAAAAATACTAGCCTTCATGTGCTTTTTGAAAGCATACAAAACAGATATATTCATTGTAGGAAATTTAGGAAAAAAATAACTTGCAATCAAACCAACCCTATATCCACCAAGAATAACTGTTTTATTGTATATTCTTAGACCTTTATAAATGCGTAAATTTTATTTTTATAAATGTGTACATTTCTTTATCATGTTGTGTGGGTAAAATTATAGACTGTTGCCACTTAACAAGAAATCATGAATACATTCAAAGTATCAAGTACTTTTCTATAAGTGTCTGTTTTAGGGCCTTCATCGAATTCTATCATAAGTGGATTCTATTTTTTTAACATTTATTTATTTTTGAAAGACAGAGAGAGACAGAGCATGAGCAGGGGAGAGGCGGGGAGAGAGGGAGACACAGAATCCAAAGCAGGCTCCAGGCTCTGAGCCATCAGCACAGAGCCCAACACAGGGATCGAACCCACAAACCTGAGCCGAAGTCAGACACTTAACCGGCTGAGCCCTCCAGGCGCCCCAAACGGGTTCTATTTTTTTGTGTCTAGTCTCCTACCATTGAAACTTTAGACTACTTCCTGCCTTCAGGATTCTGTTTCTTTGACGATAACATCGTTCACAATATCTTTGAATTCGTGTCCAGTTACACCCTCGGATAATTTCTGGAAGTGGGATGACTGGGTTGTGCACACATTTGCCCTCCGGACTTACTGTTAAGAGCATTTCTCCTCAGCCACTCATTTTGGGAGGACTTGTCCTCCTGAAATCGTTCCCTTGGTTTGCAGATTAAAAACACCTGGAAAACACAGGCTTGTTGCAAACTAGGTCGAGCTAATGTCTCTTCCAGGAGTCGGCAGGCAGGCGGACCGGGGCTCCTGCTGGGAGGTGGGGAATCTCCAGGACACTCATCGAGTAGGACATTGACGGCAGGGAGAAAGCTCCCCCGTCTCCCCCAAGCCAGCCTGATCGTGTGTCCACGCAAAATGTGCACTTCACAGATAGACCGAGAAGGCAAAAAGGAAACAAGCAAACCAACAAAAACGAAATGTAAGCAGCAAGCACAATATTGAATTGAGGTCAAGTCTATTAACCTACAGTCCAGTTGTTTAGAGCATGACAGATACTCACACATCACCCCAGCGCAAGATACAGCGTCCGGCCAGCCCACAGAGACCCCTGCTCCCTTCCTGATGCTCCCCCCTCAAAGACAGCCACTGTCCTCACTTCTTACAGCAGCAGGGACCGCTATGCCTGTGTGTGTACTTTATATAAAAGGAAACATATGATACACACTTGATTTTTTTCTTTGACTTCTTAGCAATGGTGTGGTGTCTAAAAGATTTACAGCCTATAGTTTATGTGTGTGTAGCTGGCTTCTTTTGCCAAACATTGTGGTACATGTTGTTACGGGTAATTTATTCTTGCTGCCGCAGAGCGTTGCTGAGTATGATTATACCATACTGTCTGTTCTGTCCTTAGTGATCATTTTACTTTTCTCCGTATCATTCCCACAAATGCTCTCTCTGAATCTGCTGTAGTCAGGCGACCTCCTAGGTTCTAAGAATACTCCGCTGGCCTGGACAGAGGGAGCTCACATTCTTTGGAGGAGACCAACATAAATGACTAGTAACTTTGGGGAAAGATAGGTACTGCATAGACAATAACACAGGTGCGGGGGAAGGAAGGTGAAGCGCTGGGTAGGACGTACGCTATAGAGTGGCCACTGCACATGTCTCCAAAGAGGGGGTGTTTGAGTAGAGATCCAAATGGAGACCAGGGCACAGACTAAATAAGGCGGAGTGCCAGGTCCTTCCATAAAAAGAGAATAATGAGCACAGAGGCCCTGAGCTGGGGGCAAACCCAGTCTGTCTGAGGTTCAGAAAGGAGGAAGTGAGGCTAGAACACAGGGGGAGGAGGAGAGAATGATGCACGATGGATTTAAGAGGTTGATAGGACAAAATGATGCAGGATCCCCAAGGTCATGATGAAGAGTGAGGATTTTATTCTAAGGGGAGGGTAAGGCCATTCGGTTGCTTTTGAGGAAAGGGGTGACATAATCTTATAGACTATGCAATTCTTTTATCTTAAGTTTATTTATTTTGAGAGAGAGCGTGCGCATGTGTGCAAGCAAAGAAGAGCAGAGAGAGAAAGGGAGAGAGAATCTTAAGCAGGCTCCATGCTCAGCACAGTCTGATGCGGGGCTTGAACTCATGAACCTTGAGATTATGACCTGAACCAAAATCAAGAGTCGGAGGCTTAACTGACTGAGCCGCCCAGGTGTCCCATAGACTTTGGAGCTCTGACTTGTTTTCTGTACTCTGCCATCATAGCCACAGGTTGCAAATAAATGACAGAAGTAAGAACACAAGAGAATACACAGGTTTTCTTGGGGAATGGGAGTTACAATTTAAATAACATAGGCTCATTTCAAGAATTCGCATTTCTAGCTGAGCAGGGAGACTGAACACAAATTAAATTCACTCGGGGAAGTGCGGGGAAGATGTACAAACCCCTGTCTCTCCCTATAACATTCGCTTCTCAAATGGGTCACCCCTTGTAGCTCAGAGGCGGGGGTACATGAGTCTAAGATCAAACTTACTGTTACAGCATTTATACCCTTGCTAAGCAACCAAATGCATTTCTGTGAGATGAGAACAGACTTCTGAGTTTCCTTTTGTTTTAGAGGAATGGAGAAGACTCTTTTAAAATAGAAACCACACAGGTCAAAGGATTGCTCTAAAGATGAGTTACAGACACAGATCTTACAAGAAAGTTTTATTTGCCTCCAGGCAAAGTGGATATGTTTTTCTTTGTAGCTAAATTCCAAGACTTCTTTTCCAGGCGCTCTGTCCTGTTTAATTCTGAACATCTTACCCTGTTACCTATGTATTTCTTCCTATAATCACACCTGCCCTTGCTAATTTTCCCCAATTTTGCACTTTTTTTGTTTTTATTAACATGCTGTACTGTAATTCATTTTTATTAGTTTTGGAAGCATACCAAGATTAATTTAGGACTAATTAGTTTTTTTAGGATTCTGGCTTTTTATTTAATTTTTTAAACATTTATTTGTTTTTGAGAGAGAGAGAGAGAGAGAGAGACAGCACACACACAGGAGAGGGGCAGAGAGAGAGAGGGAGACGCAGAACCCGAAGCAGCTCCAGGCTCTGAGCTGTCAGCTCAGAGCCCGACAGGGGGCGGGAACCCACAGACTGCGAGATCATGACCCAAGTCATAGTCAGATGCTTAGTAGACTGAGACACTCATTTGCCGCAGGGTTCTGGGGGTTTTTTTCTTTTTTCTTTTTTTCCTTTTTAATAATAAAGAAGTAATATAGGAAAAAGGCATGTCTCCTCCCCGGATGGGTTGAAGACACTGCTTGTAACTGGTGATGTTAATGGTCGGCATCTCTGTTAATTGACAGCTAATATTTTCTAGAAATGGTTAAAACAACTTGTCTAACTGGAGTCCACAAGAATTTATTCATTTATTATCCATTCAGGAAATAAGGTCAAGGCTTCTTTATGGGCTCAACACTGACCTGGCTGATAAGGCTACAAAGATAAATTAGAGAAACCCAATTCCTGCCTTTAGGAAACTTAGCAATGAATGAAAACGAGAGATGGTGCGATCAGCACAGCCATTACCAGTGCTGTGCGGAAGAAGCAGACGCCAGCCGCCTTCCTTAAAGAGGAGACACCCACTTGGAAACCAGGTCTCTTTCTGCTAGAACCGACATTTTCATGTGATGCTTTAAAAATGCATTTAATTCTTTTATCCACACTGCTTAATTTGCATGGCTAGTCCTTGTAGCCCCAGATGTTAAACACACGGAAGGAATGTTGAAGAATTTTCAGAGGGCAGGTGCATGGTGATGCCGTGTGCTATGCTAAGCGCGATTCATGAACATTTTGAAGACAGCAAGCTGTATGCACCTGCCCGTAGGAAGGAATGCAGAATGCACCTGGAGGCATTTGCCAGGAAACGTAGAGAAAGAAGTGTGTGCATGTGTGTGTGGGTGTGGGTGTGTTCTACAGTGAGTTGTTACTTCCTTTTATTCTTTACAAATAAAATGTAGGTGTAAGCTTCCTCTGGAGGAAGTAATAAGGAGTGGTTTGCATGAAAAAATGATTAAAATAATCGAACAAATACATTGAAGCAGTGTATACAAATACATGAAGCGGTGTGAAATACATGAGATGGAGAGACGCCTGGGTGGCTCAGTCAGTTAAGCATCTAACTCTTGGTTTCAGCTCATGTAATGATCTCACAGTTCTTGAGTTCAAGCCCTGCACCAGGCTCTATGCTGACAATGTGGAGCCTGCTTGGGATTCTCTCTCTCTCCCTTTCTCTGCTTCCCCCTGTTCGCTCTCTTTCTCTCAAAATAGATAAACTTAAATAAATTTAAATAAAATAAAATAAAAAATTAGGTGTATGCCAAAAGGGTAGTGATTCTTGAAAGAAGGAAAACTAAAGAAAAAAGCCTTGAAATCACCCCTAGCCACTGCCAAGGGCCTGGACAGGGAGCTCAGAAGAGTCTGTGAAATAACATCAGTTAAGGAGACAGAACTTAGAGGCCCCTGGTGGGGGTGGGGGTGGGGGTGGGGTCACGGAGAAGCGGAGGGAAGCGGGGCACAGAGAGACCCCCGGAGATGTGTGGGAAGGTCCCTTCAGAGGCTTAGCAGAAAACTGATCTGCACGTGCACGTAAGGACAGATTGAGGCCAGGGACAAACACACCTCCCCTGACACTTGCAGGAAAGAACAGGGGACACGGTACCATGATCACGCACAAAAACTTGAGATAATGTCTGTCCCGTCAGACAAACAGAAAAACCTCATTCAAAGGGGAATTTGGTAGGACACTCGAGAAGGTCTTCATTCCATTTTAGGCAGTAGTTAAGGCAGTTTCGATTCCGGCTAATAAATCCCAAAAACCTGACCCCCAAAGGATTGAGCTAGTTCCAAATACTTTGTGCTCCAAGAATATCTATAGAATTAAGAAAAAAACCTAGACCCTAACATGATAAATTCACCCAGTCAAAAACTAGTGGCCGGGGCGCTTGGGTGGTTCTGTTGGTTAAGTGTCTGACTAGCTCAGGTCATGATCTCACGGTTGGTGAGTTCAAGCCCCATGTCGGGCTCTGTGTTGACAGCTCTGAACCTGGAGCTGCTTTGACTTCTGTGTCTCCTGTCTCTGAGCTCTTCCCTGCTCAAGCTCTGTCTCTCTCTGTCTCTCGAAAATAAATAAACATTAAAAATTTGGTATGGAGGAGGGCACTTGGGATGAGCACTGGGTGTTACATGGAAACCAACTTGACAATAAGCTATTATAAAAAAATTTTAAATTAGTTGTTATGCAAAGAAGCAGGAAGACATAACACATAATGTCACACATCAATTATCAAAACTGACCTGAAACTGACAGGGGTGTGAGGCTTAGACAAGAAAGGCATTGAAGAATTATTCCACATGTTCAAAAATCTAGGAGGAAGTTTGCGAACGTTACACGGCAAAGAGAGAAATAGAAACAAGGACTCACAAATTATATTGATGGTGATAGCTACCATGAATGGGCTAAAACAAACATGTCCCCAAAGTGAATGACAGGTTTGACAGTGCAGAAGGAGAGACTCTGCGAACTTGGTGAAAAACTACCCAAATTATCCAAAGTCGACCCCAGAGAAGGGGGAAGAGGCACTGACAAACACAAACTCAACAGCAACACCAGAACAGAGATTCATCATTTGTACTAGGTGTAGCCCCAGAAGGTTTCCATGGAGTTCCGCTGCCTCCCCAAAAAAATAAAAAACAGGAACAAACATATTTGGAGAAATAACATAATGAGAACATAAGCTCACAAACCCAAGAAGCTCAATAAAACCCACACGCAGGCAGCCTACCTAACACAGCACAAAAGAATATCATAGTCAAGTTGCCCACAATTAGGGACTAAGAGAAATATCTGAGAAAGAGCTGGAGTAAGAAGAAATGTAACGCGGGAACCAGACCACTAAGAATGACACCATAATCCTTGTTAACACCGAAGCAAATGTAAAGGCAGTGTGGCATCCTTTGTCAAGTTACAATTTTATATCCAGAAACGTATTTTTTTTAAATTTTTATTTATTTCTAGGAGAGAGAGACAGCGTGAACAGGGGAGGGTCAGAGAGAGAGAGACACACAGACTGTGAAACAGGCTCCAGGCTCTGAGCTGGCAGTCAGCCCAGAGCCCGACGCGGGGCTCAAACCCACAAACCGTGAGATCATGACCTAAGCGAAAGTCAGACGCTTAACCGACTAAACCACCCAGGCGCCCCAGAAACGTATTGTTTTTAATTGAAGGGGAAATAAGGACATTTCCAGATTTACTAAAGCTTGGAAGAATCCATAGTAGATGGCACCCTAAGAGATGATTCAGGAAATCCATATCACAGAAAAGAATCTGATACTGGAAGGAAACAATGGAATTAAGTCAAAAAAAGGAACTCAGCATAGGGATTACACTGGTATATATTTGAGTTTTACTTGATTATGTAAACCACTTAAAAAGAAGATGAAGTGGCATTAATTCACACAACAAATCCTCATTAAGCAGTGATTAGTCCTTGGGTATGCAAGGAAATACCACAGTACAGCGCTGGGGAAAAAATAATAACTTCAGAGAGCAATGTATACAAACTGTATGCTAGAATATAAAATAATATGCAATTCATGGTCTTCACAATGCCTTGTTTTATTAGAAAGACAAATATAAACAGTGAAGGAACACACACCAGGTCGTAATGAGTACTGATTTATGGTGGCCACGCACCACAGCCCACTCCATACCCAGCCGCTTCCAAATCCTTGAGGACATATGAATGAATGGGTAATGATGGAATTAGCAAGGGCTTTTGAAATAGTTCTTGGTTTAAGGAAACAGTGTATTTAGACTGACTTTTCTTTGCATACGCTAAAAGATCTCCAATTGCTGAAAATTACAGTTATTTTGATTTATTTGCAAAGCTTCTGGGTAGGTATTGATAGAACAGATGTGTCGTTCGACAAGTATTTTCTGGATCTACTATTCTTTTCCTAACCAGTCTGTCAGACAAGTTACTTGTCTTGAAAGCCCCACACCAGCTGTCCAGGTGAATGCATGTGGACAGTCTTGATGGGAGGGTCCTCAGCAGGAAGGTGATGTCCTCTGGGCATGAGGTGCAGACTGTTGTATCAGGGGAATCCAGTATCTTTACTTCTCTACCACCTACTGGTTTTATAACTATATTAATTCCCAAAGCTGCTGTAACAAAGTTTCAAACAGCAGAGAACTTTATTTGTTTTTTAAATGTTTATTTATTTTGAGAGAGAGAGCAAGGGAGGAGTAGGGAGAGAGAGGAAGAGAGAGAATCCCAAGCAGGCTCCGTGCTGTCAGCGCAGAGCTTGATGCAGGGGTTCAAACTCAGGAACTGTGAGATCCTGACCTGAGCCGAAATCAAGAGTCAAACACTCAACTGAATGAACCACCCAGGCGCCTCTGAAACCCTAAAGGACTTTAGGCAACAGAGATGTATTCTCTTACAGATGTTGAGACTGGAAGTCTGCAAGCATAATTATGTTCCCTCGGAAGGCTCCAGGGGAAGGTCCTGCATTGCCATTGTGGTTTCAGAGGCCCTGGGAATTCCTTGGCTTGTGGCTACATTACTGCTACCTCTGCCTTTGTCATCATGGAGCCATCTCTCTCTCCACATCATCTTCCATGTGCATGTCTGACCCGTGTCCAAATTCCCTCTTGTTTTCTTTAAGTTTATTTATTCATTTTGAGAGAGAGAAAGAGAGAGCAGAGGAGGAACAGAGAGGGAGAGAGAATCCCAAGCATGCTCCATGCTGTCAGCACATAGCCCAACACAGTGCTCGAACTCACAAACTGTGAGATCATGACCTGAGCCAAAGTCAAGAGTTGGACACTTAACTAACTGAGCCACCCAGGTGCCTTCAAATTCCCTCTTCTTATAAGGACACTAATCATATTAGATTAAGGCCCACCCTCATTACTCATTTGAACCCAATTATGCCTGCAAAGACCATTTCCAAAGGTCACATTCACAAGTACTAAGGGTAAGGACTTCGACCGATCTTTTCAACCCGTAAGAACGACCATGAGTATGGTTCTGACTTCTCTTAGCTTCGGATTCGACATCAGTGAAATAGAAACAATATCAGCAACAATTGCTGGGTTATTCTAAGACCTAAATGAGATCAATGGGGTGTAAACTGTGTGGTTCTGACACAATGGTGCTCGGTAGTAGAAGAAATTGGGTGACATTAGAACATCTTTTTCCTCGCTCAGGGCTTCCAGGAGGAAGGAGGTGGTGGGGAAAGTGTCTGGCAGCAGGAGTGGGTGGTGGATGTGTTAGAAAAAACATTTCACTTTTGAAGGCTCTACTGAACATCTATAATGAAACAGGAACTTAAAAATGGGAAACTCTTCACCTAATTTGGAAATCTTGGCATTTCAGGTCTTTAAGGAAATTGAAGAGCTGCTTAATTGGAGCAGAATATGAGAGAATGTTGTATGAAAATAGTCCACATCAGGGCGCCTGGGGGGCTCAGTTGGTTAAGTGTCTGACTCTTGATTTCATCTCAAGTCATGACCCCAGGGTCATAAGATCTGAGCATGGAGATGGCTTAAGATTCTTTGTCTCTGTCTCTTTCTCTGTCTCTCTCTCTCTTACTCTCTCTCTGCCCCCTCCCCTGCTTATGTGCTCTCCCTCTCTAAAACAAAGAAAATAATCTAAAATATGCAGCCTCACCTAATGCTTTATTACTAAGTGAACCCAGTCTAAACAGGGAGATCTTACCTATCTATATAGTCACAACACTCAGCAGATACAACTAAAATTTATGTTAATTTGTCTTTAAATGGGCTGTTTTTTTCTGAATCAGATTCCAAACTCTTACTTCATTTTCAGATATATCTCCAAGCACCCACATCTCTTGACTGAGCACCTCACTGTGCGAGCACTCACTTCAAAATCTTCTTGGAGTTCACCCGATTCAAGTCCTCCATGTGATGAGACCCACGTGTGTTCACATGTCACACGCCCGAAAGGCCCCCAGCGGGCAACTCCCCAGGATGGATGAAGGAGATTGCCTTCCTACCAACCCATGCTTTGTTCTACGTCTCCATTTCCAGGTGCAAATCTGCCAGCAAGCCACAGGCGTACCCTGCAGGAGTCAATGCAAGTGTCCCTCATGAACAGTGCAAGACACTGTCCCTCTAATACTTTCAGTCCCAAGAGGACCATCTGCGCACCTGTTAGAATTCCACGTCCTTCTGCTAATAGCTTGCAAAGCTCTAAAACCAGTGCCCGCCACATATAGAGGTATTTGTATGCAGGCGACCCAGATAGAAGATGGAAATGTGTGATGACAGCCACCTTTAAATAGCGTAGCTTGATTATCATGTGTAGACTTAACTCACTGAAAGCCACTGTCCAAGGGGCTCACATTCAAAGGGAAATAATTGTCTCGTTCTGACATTAGAAAGTGGACCCAGATTGCTGGCTGGGGCCAGGCAGTCCTGAAAGGCTGAGCGCTGTAAGTTGCAGGACGTTTGACGAGGTGTGTGGACTCATTTGCACAAGTAGCTCACATAGCTTTCTCTCCTGAGCCTTTCTTCCACACTGAGAATCTCTGTGCATTAGAGGTTATCACTGAGGTTTAACACCGCTGACCGTTGTCGATTCCGTTTCCGGAAGCCCTCACATGCTTGTGTTGCTTTGAGTGTGTGATGGAAGACACAGTGGCTTTGGAATCGTGCTTATTTTAGTTCCTTTGAATGTCCCTTTTGGAGACAGTCCCTTATTTGGGCAGCGGAAAGGCAGCTAGGAACTGGGTGTTTTCCCCAAGCTACATTAATCTACCTTTTCTCCTAAGGTCTTGTCGTGAGCCTAGTAACTGAGCGCAGCTCCACAGCTCTATAGACTGGCTTGCGGGCATTCCTTTCATATCTGAGAGACCTAACTGCCTGGCAGTCATGTCGCAGGCTTCGAGAACAACATGCATCCCGCTCTCCCTTCTACCTGGGGACCCGATCTTTGCTCCTAGAGCGCCGATTAGTCTGCTTTATTGGCACTTGAGCGATTAAAATTCACATCCCTCACGGCTGTTTCCTACTGTCAGCGGCCTACGACGGGGTGCGGAAGGCAGAGATTAAAAAGAAGCCCGCAGTGGGACTCGAATTTAGGCCGTATCTCTCACCTCTCTTCCAGGCTTTCAATACATTCACCTGCTTCCGAGATCCAGCTCACAATCCCCTCCACAGCGCAGCCCGGGGAGCTACTTAAAACACCCAGGTGTTATCTCTCCCTGCATAAAGTCCTCCACGGACTTCAACCTCCTGCTTACGCTGAAATTCAAACACCTCTGTGCAATAAACCAGGCGTCCCTGTGTGGCCTCATTCTTGTCCCTCATCGCACCCTCCTCTTCTTCACAGCCTCCCCACCGCCCCCCAGACACACTTATTCCTCCACAGGCACCACCCAGACACTCAAGACAAGTGACCAGGACAAAAGCCTCTAAGGTCACAACTCCACTCCCTGTTAGCACCAAAGTCCTTTCGGGGACAGACGCATTTTACTTATTTCTTTTCCTCCACTGGGTTTCTTACCCTTGCACGGTAATTGAGCAGGTGCGTGATGTGTAAGTTCTGAACGCAAGTGGGAAACCCTTGGAGGAAATGGCTCTTGAAAACCTCTAAAGTTTTTGTTACGTATATGAGTGCTCTCCATCATCATTATTGCCCACAAAGGACGAAAGTCTCCAAGACACAACAATGAAAGAAATAAAACAAAAGACTATGAGCAGATAAGGGAACATCCCAACCACTCATTTTTAAGTGTCAAATCCTTAGTCGTCGATGGACATAGTGGAGCAGGATTCCAGCCTCAACATCTACCCTTTTCTGTTTGATACTCGGCCTCTATAACCTTAGCACGTGTTAATAGATTTCCTTTGGGGAGGATTAATCTAGATCATAGGGTAAGACCTCATCCATGGATTACATATTAATCCCAGCAAGTAAGTACCCTTGTGAGGCAGGAAGTATTGACCAAAAGTCACAGCTTCTAAAATAAGGGAACAGACTAAAGGACAAATTCACCAAGAAATATCTGGAGACTTGTTCAATCATTCTTAAAGCCTCTCAACCATTTCAAGAGCATAGAAGAGGCGGAAGGGAAGAGATGGGGAGTGTGGGGGATGGCTGAAGGATTTCCAGGCTGATCAAGGAAACATGGTCCCAAAATGATGCAGACACAGAGAAGTTTTGTTTGGATGACACTTTGACAGGAAGTCCCTCACCATGAGACAGTAGAGGGCCACTTCCGCCCTTCGGAACTCTCTGACCCAGAGACTCGCACTTCACCACTTCACCTGACACATAAGCTGCTTCTCCCGGGGACTGCCTGGCTCTTCCCTCTTCTGGGTTGTGTCAGGGAGGGAACAGGAGAGTGCTGATCTCCACAGATGCTGAACAGGACATTGAAACAACTCAACACACATCCCTAATATAAAGTGTGGGGAAGGTGTGCCTGGGTGGCTCAGTCAGTTAGGCATCTGACCTCGGCTCAGGTGGTGATCTTGCAGTTCATGGGTTTGAGCCCTGTGTCGGGCTCTGTGCTGATATGCGGAGCCTGCTTGGGATTCTCTCTCCCTCTCTCTCTGCCGCTCTCCCATGTTCTCTCTCTCTCAAAATAAATAACTGAAATATTTTAAAAATTAAAAAAATAAAATGTGGGGAAAATGAAAATGGTGGATCTCAACCTCAGCATGAAAGCCAATAATTTGCAGAATGAGAGAATCCTAGAAGGCTTTCCACTGAGATCATGAACAAGACAAGAAGGTCCACCATTTTCCTTATATTTAACAATGTTCCTGAGACACTAGTCAGTGCAGTGAGACTAATGGAAACAGTCAAGGGCATAAACATAGGGAAGAAAAAATTACAAATATTTCCATTTGCAGAGGACCTAATCATATACCTAGTGAGACAGTGATAAATTAACTCAAACTAGAAGGATCCAGCAAGAGAGCAACATGATATTAATACAAAAATCAATAGCACTTATATAAACATATAATAACTATGTAGGAGATAAATGAATCCATGAATCTCATTCATAATAGTAACAAGATAGATACATCTTTAAGGATAAACATAAGCAGAAATGTTCAAAGCCAAAATACAGAAAACTATAAAACACCCCTAAAGGCAAAGCCACTTGAACAGATATGTTCTCTCTCTTTCTGGGTAAGATCTCATGACATCAGCAGTATTTTAATTCTCTAGTCTAATGTGATCCCAATAAAAATATTTATGAATTTTTCTTGCAGTGACAAAGTGACATTGGATTTTATATACAAAATCAACACAGAAGAATAGCCGGGGAAATACCGAAAAGTAAGACTGAAGAGGGGATTAGACATATTGGGTGGTTTTGTTGTGGTAGTTTTGTTTGTTTCTTTGTTTGTTTGTTTTAGAAGGAGCCATGAGAACTGGTGCATGAACAGCGAGACCAATGAATGGAATAAGCCCAGAACACACTGAATGCATATCGTTATCTGGTACACGGTTAACATCGTGTGTCAAAACGTGGGGGCAAAAATGTGTCTTATAATAAATGGTGTTGTAATAAGTGAATAGTTACTTGAAGAAGGAGCTACAATTAGGTCCGTTCCTCACACCACACCCAAGAAAACTTCCATATGGATCCCGACTAAGTGATCAATCAGTTGATGGAAAGAAAATGGAATTACAAGTGGATCCCAATATAATCTGAGTCTCGGGAAAACCTTTCCAGCTATGACTGGGGCTCACGGTGGAACCCAGAGAGAAGGGAGCGTTCAGGACCAAGACCAGCTCCCACCGGCCGCCTAACCCCCTCCCCCTGACCCTCCAGATGCACCTGCTGTGTACCCCAGACTTTAATGTCACCCCAAGAGAGCTAAAATAAAGCTGGCTTTTGCGGACTGTAATTATTCTCAAATGCCATGTGAGGCACAAAACCTTCACAGGCTTTTTTGCAGGTAAGCAAGAACTAGCGTTCGCAGCAGCTCCAGTGCAGACAAATCAAGGTTCTGCTCCTGAAACTAAGTCAGCGGGAGAGTCTGCCGCATGGAATGGTGAATAGTTGCTGAGTGTTCGTCCAGAGCCCCAGGGCAGAAAAGAGCCGGCTCCTGCTGGCCTACGCATTTTCTGCATCCACTTCTCTACTAAAAATGGAATCCCTATGTATGATTTTTAAAAATGCAACACAGGGGAGCCTGGGTGGCTCAGTCGGTTAAGCGTCCGGCTTCGGCCCAGGTCAGGATCTCGCGGTTCGTGGGTTTGAGCCCCGCGTCGGGCTCTGTGCTGACAGCTCAGAGCCTGGAGCCTGGAGCCTGTTTCAGATTCTGTGTCTCCTTCTCTCTCTGCCCCTCCTCTGCTTGCTCTCTCTCTCTCTGTCTTTCAAAAATAAATAAATGTAAAAAAAAAAGATAATGCAATAATAAGAAAAAAAACAATGTCTCCTCCCATAATAAGTAAATTTATTATTCATTTAAAAATGCTTTTTTCTTGTCTCATCTCATTTCCTACAAAAAGCGTTCTGAAAGCCCTGGCCACGTTTTATAGGCCACGGTGGCTACAGCGCGTATCGGTGCATTTCACACACGTCCGCGGCTGCTGGGATCATCACCTCATGGGGTGCGGGAGCTCCAGAAGTTGCCAGTCTTTTTCCAGAATGCTTCGCCAGCAACCTGTCCAGAGACTCCTTCCCATCCTGGCCAGGTCTGGTGAGTCCATGGTTGTTTAAAAAGGAACAAAAGTGTGGGCATTGGCACCAACTGCCAGAAAGTGCGGGGTTTAAGGGACATTCCGAAGTGCTGATCTGTAAGGCAGGAAGCGGCTGGGGTGGGGAAGAGGTAGTTTTGTTGAATTTATTATAAGTCCTTTTTATGCTGTGCTTTTTCGGATTATCCATCTTACATGCTTCTTTTAACCTGAAACCCCCCTCTGGTCGGATGTAACAGGTTGTGATCTCCTGGAGGCTGATCTGTGCCCCTCGGCTGGCTGAGTGCTTCTACTCTGAGTCCCCAGCACCTAGGCAGCACCCCCCCCCCGTGTGGTCCCCTTCTAGCAAGCAGTTCTCCAGTGATTACCGCCGCTCAGCCCCTCACACCAAAGCCCCTCAAGGAATGGGACTTCCTCTCGCTAATGCTGACCATTCCGTGTTTGGGACAGTCGCTGTCCGATCGCAAGCCACTAAATACATGTCTGAAACAAGAGAATCAGAAGACAGCCGTTCTAAAATCTCTGCTATTTTATCGTACTTTCTGGTAAGAGGCCGTTATTTTTCATTTAAGAGGTGTGAAATGTCAGGCTCAGGCTCCAACTGTATTTACGGTTCAGCTACCCACAATAAAAGTTGATAATGATTTATTAAATCTGCCTCTCCCATGGGGACGTGATCCATCACCCCTTCCCTGGGCACTCTGTGGCCCTCGATGCTGGGAGACCTGCCTTTCTGAAAGTGGGCCAGTTCTTTCAGGGACGGGGGGCTTCCCTCCTCTCTCCCGCACACGGCTGGCTGCAGGGTGGGGAGTCCGATCCTAGCCCCCACAGCCTGCACAGGCATCACGTCCACATTGGCTACACTGAGTGT
This sequence comes from Hyaena hyaena, assembly GCF_003009895.1. Taxonomy (NCBI): domain Eukaryota; kingdom Metazoa; phylum Chordata; class Mammalia; order Carnivora; family Hyaenidae; genus Hyaena; species Hyaena hyaena. Next base: position 383,099 of record NW_024080632.1, on the reverse strand, counting down.
TGTAGCCCGGATGCTTCTGTCTGCCTCCCAAATTCATGTTGACATCCTTGCCCTTAAAGTGATGTTAGGAGGTGGAGCCTTTGGGGAGCAATTAGATCATGTGGGGGGGCAGGTGGAGGTCCCGAGAAAGCCCCCTTATGTGTCGAGGAGACAGCGAGAGCACAATGAGGAAGGGGCCCCCACCCGAGGCCAAATCTGCCGGCCTCTTGATCTTCGACTTTCTGACCTCCAGAAACACAGGCAATAACATTCTGTTGTTTACTAGCTGCCTGCTTTACGGCATTTCATGATAATAACCCAAACAGACTGAAGCAAAGGGTTTGTGAAAAGCCGTGGGGAAGAGGCCTCCTTTACTAGAATAATCAATGTCACTTGCTGCAACTGGTAAATTCTGGAGTCTTCTTGGCCTAAACCAGTGAGGTGTTAGCTCTCCTGCAAGTCGGGCAACTCTCTTCTACAACATCACAGTCAGGTCACTGCGGCCGTGGAAGGAGAATTAGAGCGGAAGCCCAAGCCCCCCCCACCCCCTCCCCCCCTCCCCCTCCCACGGGTCCCTGGGACCTCACTAGAGAGCATACCCAGCAGCAGGACGAACTGGCCCTGGTTCAGTAGAAGGGGAGCCTGTAAGGAGGGGAAGGTACGTGGAAAAGTCAGTATTCATCCAGCCCCACACCCGCCATCACCCGGGCTGCCCGCCTGTACCAGGGCCCGTTTGAATTTGGGATACCCGGAACTTTTGTGAAAAGTGTACAATTTTTCTGTCTTTATGTTTTTGGGAATGCTGATGCAGATCTGATTCTTTTGTTGTTTTTTTTTTAATGTTTATTACTTTTTGAGAGGCAGAGCATGAGTGGGGGAGGGTCAGAGAGAGAGGGAGACACAGAATCTGAAGCAGCTCCAGGCTCTGAGCTGTCAGCACAGAGCCCGACACGGGGCTCAAACTCACGAACCACGAGATTATGACCTGAGCCAAAGTCGGCCGCTCAACCGACTGAGCCACCCAGACACCCCTGCTGATGTCTGATTCTTAGAAAGGCTTTTTTCCCAATGTGAGGGTTCGGTGTGAATATTCCTTGGGAAAGAACAGACAGAAGCAAGGAACCAACTCGCCATGCCCCTGGTAACACTGTGGGGAGGCCAGCGCTCTGCCGGTGCGGAGAAGACACTGTGCTTTGGGCACGACTCTGCGCCCCAGCAAACCCCGGCTCCCCAGAATTGTGTGAGAGGGACACCCTTGGCTCTGGCGTTCTGGAACTCAAGCCCGTCTTCCATCGAAGGCAGAAGTGGTCGCAGGAAGTTGGGAAGACCACGGGTATGGGCCCTTTGACAGCAGGAAGGCTCACCCACTCTAAATACCGGTGTACGTGACACAGGATTCCCAGTGGTAGTTTCCACTGGGCACAGCACGGGGGGTGACACACTTCGGGGGTGGGGGGCAAAAGTTAGTGTAAGATCACACCGTTGACCGCCATGTCCCTACAACATATGATATTTACAAATGTGTCTCAGTGGGCAGAGCCTAAAACAGGGTTCCTAAGAACTGGCCTCATTGAGGGAAAGTAGATCAGATTTAGTTACCTTGATAAATCCCCACGGCGTCCCTGGTTCTGGGAAGCAGCGGGCTTAACGGAAGCCCAACATAAAACTGGTTAAAGTTGGCATATTTAATTTGGTGATTATCATTAATATAAATGATTACTAATAAATGAGATATTTGTAACTTAGTAAGGATGTGAGAAACTTTTTCTTTTTTTGGTACGATGGACAATTAACCATGAAGAGAATAATTCTAGGCCTCATAAGTAAAAATCAAATTACATCATTTTATATGCTTAGGGGACTAGAGAATGGGCTACTCATTAGTTTTCATAATTAAGAACAAGAAACAAAAGGGTTCAAGAATGTAATGATAAATAAGGTCATCTTTACTTTGATTCTACGTGATGGTAGATGAGAAAGCTGAGGACAAAGGAGCCACTTTGGAACATCCAGAAGGGTCTACGGAGCAGCAGTGAGTCCGGGGACGTGGGGGCTAAGGAGTCTGCGCTTTGCTGCAAGAGATCATTGTGGGCTTGTTCCTGCTGCAAACCCGGAGTATAGAACTCTCGTGTCCTTTATTTTTTTTTTAATGTTTTTTATTTATTTCTAGGAGAGAGAGAGACCGCGTGAGCAGGGGAGGGTCAGAGAGAGAGGGAGTCACAGACTGAAACAGGCTCCAGGCTCTGAGCTGGCAGTCAGCACAGAGCCCGACGCGGGGCTCGAACCCACGAACCGCGAGGTCATGACCTAAGTGAAAGTCGGACTCTTAACCGACTAAGCCACCCAGGCGCCCCCTTTTTTTGTTGTTGTTAAATATTTTTATTTTTTATTTCTAGGAGAGAGAGAGAGAGACAGCGTGAGCAGGGGAGGGTCAGAGAGAGAGGGAGACACAGACTCTGAAATAGCCTCCAGGCTCTGAGCTGGCAGTCAGCACAGATCCCGACGCGGGGCTCGAACCCACGAACCGTGAGATCATGACCTAAACGAAAGTCAGACGCTTAACTGACTAAGCCACCCAGGCGCCCCTCTGGTGTCCTTTAGAGAGAACTCTGTCATTTAGAGCCATCTGTGAAATGGAGTCAGAGAGAAAAGGAAAAGAGAGAGACAGAGACAGAGAAACTTCAGTAACTCTCTTCTGATGACAGACACAAGTAGAAAACATCTTTTCTTTCCTTTTATAATTTTTTTTTGTGTTCATTTATTTTTCATAGAGATAGAGAGAGTATGAGTGGAGGGGCAGAGAGAGGGAGACACAGAATCGGAAGCAGCTCCAGGCTCTGAGCTTTCAGCACAGAGCCTGACATGGGGCTTGAACTCACAAACCATGAGATCATGACCTGAAGTCAAATGCTTAACCGACTGAGCCACCCAGGCGTCCTGAAAACATATTCTCTTCAAGGACTCACTGAACATTTACCAATATAGACCATACTCAGGGTCGTAGGGAAAGTTTCAAGTAATTTAAAAGGATTTAAATCATACAAATTATATTCTCTGAGCAAAATGGCACCGAATGAATAATCAACAAGATCCAGGAAAGATCTAGGAAAAATCCCCAGACATTTGGAAATTACATACCTCAATTCTGAAGAATAACTCAAACCAGAAAGTAGAAAGAATTTTTGGCTGACTAGAAATGAAAAGCGAGATGGTGAGATCAGTCTGACCTTGGGAAGGTCGTAAATTCGGGAAAGGTTTGTTGCGATGACACCTGTATTAGAAAAGAAGAAAGTTTGTAAATTAATGAATTCAGCTTTTGCCTTAAGAAACATACAGGGACAAAATAAATAAATGAATAAAAGGAAGAAGGATAAAATGAAACCCCAAGCAAGCAGAAGAAAATAAATAATAAAGATCAGAATAGGAACCCCGTAGACTCATGAAGGGAAAGCAAACAGAGAAAGAAATCAATGAAACAAAAACTGGCTCTTTGGGAAAATAAAGAAAATGGAAAATCCTCAGACGGATGTGGAAGAAAAGGAGGGAAGACACACGTTTCCTGTGGGAGCAAGAGATGAGCTCAACACAGTTTCCGTCCACCAAGCAAGGGCACAAGAAGGGAGGGTTACGGAGAATCACAAGCCTATAGGTTCAACAACTTGGTTGAAATAAGTTCCCTGAAACACAAACTATCAAAGCACAATTACAAAGATTCGGAGCCGCTAACTCTCCCTGTGTTTATTGAAGAAATTGGATACATACTGAAAACCTTCCCACAAGTCAAGCCCAGGCTCAGAAAGCTTTGCTGGTGAATTCTACCAGATATTTTAAAAAAGAAATGATAGCAATTCTATTTGACATCTTCTAGGAGATTGAAGAGAATATTTCCTTTGCAACTCATGGTATAAGGGAGATATTTTCTGAAACCTACCGCATGTATCATAGAAACAAGAACTATAAACTAAGAGCTTTTTGAAATAGACAAAAAGGTTTAAACAAACTTAGCAAATCTAATCCAACATTATACATCCATGATAATTCATCATCGACTGAGGTTTATTCCAGGAATGCAAAGTTGTCTTAACTTTTGAAGATCAATCAATGCAATCAGTTTATTAACACACTGGAAAATAAAAATAAGCTTGGGGGTGGGTATGTCTTCCTTGCTGTATTTGGCTGTAAAGGACAGAAACCTAATTGGAGTGGCTTTCAAAACAAAGTCATTCATCACCAATGTAATGATGTAATGAAATGTTCAGCAGTGGCTATCACAAGGTTGGGTGAGTGGTGACTAGAAGATGTTATCAGGAACATAGGCTCCTCACATTCTTTCTTTTTAATATACTCAACTTGTTATCTTCCACCTCATGCTTGATATCCCACGGTCCCAAAATGGTTGCCAGAGAGCCAGCCATCACATTCTCGCAGAGCTCACACCAAGCAGTACAGAATATCAGACAGATGAAGAAGATTTCCTCATGTATCTTTTTTTTTTTTTTAATCAGGTAGAGAATTCTTCCCAGAGGTCACCAGTTCTGACTTCGTATGTCCCATTGTCCAGAAACGAGTCCCACGTGACCCAAGGCCAGTCCCCGGGAAAGCAACTGGGTAGTAACTGCATTAGACTAGTCATGACAGACCTCCTGGGTTGGGAACGTGGTTAGCCCAACATCATCAGGTTTGGTCAAGTGGGAGAAGACCCGAAAGGCTGATGGATGTTGGCCACAGGGGATAATAGTTTTGAGTAATTTTAAACACAGGTAAGTTTCCCACGGGGTGAGGAGTTGAGGAAGAAGGGCTGTGTAGGAGAGCTAACTCTCAAAAGGGCTTACTAATGAGCACCAATTAATGTAAAAAGATGCCCGAAGTCACTCTTTGACCTCAGAGATGAACAGCACAGGTGGAGGCTAGCTGCTTTCTTAATAGAAGACTTCATTTCACAGAAGCGCCCTTTCTGGACATACCTCACCCCCAAAATGTGAGCTCTTTGCCCACCATAAACATCATCACCATAAAGCCACATCTATCCATTAGCATCTGTCTTAGTTTGTCTGGGTTGCTCTGACAGAGCTGCATAGATCAAGAGGCTTAAAAACGACAGACACTTCTTTGTCACAGTTCTGGAGGCTCAAAGTCCAAGATCAGATGCCCGAAAATTCGGTGTTTGTTGAGGCCACTTCCTGTCTCATGTGTGCTCTCCCTCCCTGTGTCCTCACCAGAAAGAGGCGGGGAGGCAGCTCTCTGGGGTCTCCCTTACAAGGGCACTAACCCCAGTCCTGAGGCCCCGCCCTCCTCAACACCCCACTTTCTCAGACAGTCACCTTGGGAAATAGAGCTTCAACATACAAAATTATGAGGCACAAATCTTTGGTCGAGAGCAGTAGCCAAAGAGAGATTTGGGGGAGTGGAGTGATAAGACTTTAAAAATTTTTTTAATGTTTAATTATTTTTGAGAGAGGGAGAGAGCAGGGAAGGAGCAGAGAGAGGGAGACACAGAATCTGAAGCAGGCTCCAGGCTCCGAGCTGTCAGCACAGAGCCCGATGCTGCCGGGGTCCCAGTCCAGCCAGTCCAGGGGTCCCTGAGGGATGGACGGTGTCGGCGAGAGACTGAGGAGAGAGCCCTGAGGAGAGAGCCTTCTGATCACCAGGCAGGCGTCTCTGCACTGACTGAGTCTCAGCTTTATTTATGGGCAAGTGTATGAGGAACCGCACAGAAGTGTCATTTGCCTGAGTCAATGATTTCTGATGATAAATTCTTTGATATTTCAAAATTTTCCAAAAGCATGATATGCATAAGTGGATGGGGAAGGAGGGTATCTTTAGTATTCAAATACGAACAGGATAATGTTTTCAGTATAGCAAAGGCAAAGGTCAGTTCTTTGTGAACAGGGGTCAACAGACTGTTTACCCCTTCAAGGAGAGTATAAGAAAAACAGAATCCTCAGGAAACACAATGTCTGCTCTCATAATCACAAAAGAAGAAGTTTCTATAATAGGTTCCTTCACAAGGTACAATCAGCATATTAGGGCCAGAATAAGTCACTCCCAAGGCCAATCAACAAGGTGCTTGGGGGGGGGGCGGTGCTCAAGCAGAAACAATTAAGTGGGGGGTGGATATCAGTCTTCATCTGACGTCAGGACCCTCGCAAGCCTGCCTTAACCTCACAAGGGGGATTCGCAACTAGTGAGTTCAGAACGGCTTCCAACATGACGTGGGGCTTGAACCCATGGACCATGAGATCATGACCTGAACCGAAGTTGGACGCTTAACCGACTGAGCCACCCAGGCGCCCCAAGACTTTTTTTTTTTAATGAAGTTTGATTTTGAACTGAAGACAGAATGGTTTCAAGGTTCTCCGAGCTAATAAAAAATGGACAAGACACTTATGGGCAGAAAGAGGAAGTTTCCTTTATATTAAAGACAAACAACCAAACAGACATGATTTATAACTTCATCATCACTTCTATTGAGTTTTCCAGATTAAAGCTGAGGATTTCGTGACAAATCGTCTCCTACAGCCACTGAAAGAGATTTGGGGTGGTTTGCGGTGAGTTGCAAAGATGACCACAGTTATAAATTTGGTAATTCAGCCAAATACATCCTTAGCATAATATGAAAAATTCACGCAGCACGATGCTACTGACTGCAAAAATGCTGTCTGTTTATCGTGGAGGGCTCAGACATGGTGTGGAATTCACCCAGGTGGGATTAAGCTACCATGAGTTTATTTTGGTCATGGTTATAGCTGAATATCTCAGAGAGGTAATTATACTTCACCCAGTTTCTGTCTCAGTTGTGATCACTCAGCAATGGTTCACACGCCTGTTGACTGTTAATGGAACAAAACAAGACGTGAGGTCAAGTGAGTCATGAGCTGCTGTGAGGGGCATAGACGTTGACAAGAATAAGCCACAGTCAGACACAGCCTTGCTTTCCACCAGCCTCCGATCCAGTAAGCGAGAAGTTAGATGTCTGAACACATCAGTTCGTAGAGACAGGCTGGTTACCCCTTGCAAATTGGTGGCCCCTGCCCTTCCTTCGAAAACCGTTCTTACTCATTTTATTTTACAAATATTTAAAACACCAGGGCACTTGGGTGTCTCAGCTGGTTAAGCGACCGACTCTTGATTTTGGCTCAGGTCTTGATCTCATGGTTTGTGAGTTCAAGGCCCACATCCAGCTCTGCATTCACAGCTCGTAGCCTGCCTGGGATGCTCTTTCCCCCTCTGTCTGACCCTCATCCCCTCCCAAAAATGAATGAATAAACTTCCAAAAACAAACAAACAAACAAACAAACAAACAAACACCTAAGCAAAATATTTAACAAATCAATGGTCATTTATTTAGGGGAAAAAAAAAAAACCCTAGAAAGTACAAATTAGAAAAGAAAATCATTAAAGCCCTATTGGCCAGGGGAAAAGATATTTACATGTCAGTGATTTTTTTCCCAACACGGTGCCCTCAGTGAAACACCTCAGGGTGTGTGCAAATGGCATTTTCGAGAATAACATCTCCGGTACAGAAAAACCAGATGTGGTTTCCCCACCGACGACGTGATAACTTCGTATTCTACACACTGACTCTGGGCTGGGTAGGAGCCCTGTCACACGTAAGCTGACTCTCACCCTCCCTCCGCCCCCACATCGAGGCCACTTTGAAGCATTGGATTCCTGGGGCTCCGCCCGGCCCAGCTCCAGCTTTACGGGACACGCTGTCATTAGTCACAGGTGAAAGCAGCACCTTATAAATAAGTGCCCTGGATTGAAATCAATAATCCATTAGCACAGCAGACCCTCCAGGCCCTCCGCATCTGGAGTGTGCACGCAGTCTCACTGGGACACCTTTGACCCTGAAAACTGACCCCTTGCAGGTGACCCCTTGTAGCTGACACAGCGACACTGGCCGGGCCAGCTTAGAGGTCAGGGACATTGGTGATGAGGCTCAAACAGCCGGTGTCTCCACAACATTTTTTTTCCCAAAGAAACGGTTTCACAAAGCCGCTTCCCTGACAGGTGGGTAAGCAGACGGCTGCAATTTCTACCAGTTGAGCTTCAGCCTGATGCTTTCACTTTTCTTCCTCTCTGGCAGCTTTTTCACAGAGCGGCCAACGTACCCGTGTTTATGCCCATTGTTTTCCTTTGTCCGTTTCCTTCACTGTCTCCGTCAGAGAAAGTTTAATCGGGACGTGAGCACGACCTACCAGAAAACCAATAAGCAAAATAACGAACACATGTCTTTTTTTTTTCTCCCCAAGCGAAACAAAACGTATATCTAAATAGATAACTTGTGGAAAATTATGAGCAAGGGCGCATTATGACTTCACGTTGCGGGGTTATGCGCTTGTCTCCTGCCGGGCCCTGAACTATCATATCATCACCATCATCAGAATTCTTCTTGAAAAACCGAGAGGAAAAGTCAGAGTTTCTAAATGGTGCAGGATGAGGCGGACAGCAGCTAATGAAACCTGGGTGCGCAGAGAACACTGGGTAATAAGAAAGGAGATGAGATCTCCCTCCGTCTGGTAACTTCTGCAGAGATACGCAGGGACCTGAGTTGGTGTTTGTAGAAATCGTTTCAAGACCTGAAGAGCACAGACTGGTTCTGTCTACACTGCCGTACGCAGCAGGAATAAGCACCCCCACCCCCACAAGGTAGGACATGTTTGGACGGCTTAAATTTTCCATTCGGAAGCATCAGCCGACACCCCCACGACCCTATGCACAGCCACCACCCCCCTGTGTGGGCAGGTCCCCGCCGGGGCCTGGCTGAGCCCTCTCTGTCTCAGGAACCTGCCTCTCCCGGATCCTCCAGGGCTAAGAAGAGTCCCCTCCCCACCACCGGCAAGACGTCCCTGCCCCGGCCCTCTGATTCGAACACCCCTCAAGCCACGACGCGGCTTGAGTGAGTCACACTCTTGCAATCACGGGACAGATAGGCCAGGACATTCGCGCTGAATTTTCTCCTGTCTGTGCTGCGATGGCATTGACACAGCCCATTGCACTTATATTATGGCTGACAGTCCCAAAGCACCTGTTTTAAAAAGTTAGTAAAGGACTTACTCCTCCGCCACCCATGGGTAACCCTAACAGTAACATTCTCAAAGCAACTGCATTTTTGTTCTTGTTTGAAAGTCCCGCTCCTGGATAACTAATCCCAAACCTGAACTTGTCGATCCAACCCTAAGCTGAACATTATTTGATTGTTCCCTTTTAAGAAACCAGCAGCCTGGTGAAATCATTAATCTGATAAACTACAACGTCAGTTAGATTAAGCAAAGTAGGGACTTTTTAAAAATCTTAAATGCGGTTACCTATGTTTGTCTAAGAAGTAATTCCCGTGCAGTGATTTCTTTCCACACTTATAGGATGTTAAATAACCTTTAAAGTATCTTTCTTCCCTCATCCCATAGATATTATTAAATAATAGAAATAAACTTTACTTTGGCACACAAATTAAATTCTGCATTGATGCTCAGAGAAGAAAAGGACTAGGAACACACAAACATTGACAGAGATGGATTTGGGGGGGGATCTCTTTTCAAGATGGGAAAATTGATACAAGAGTCTTCTATCTAAATAGAAGTCCCAGAAGGACACCTCTGGCGCGTTTCTTCTCTTCAGCATCACCTGCCCTGTTTGGTTTTATGCATTCTTGTAATTCTCCGGCTCGATAAAGCATTCCTAATCACGGGGTTGGGAACTACTCAGGGGGCTCCGTAGGCTCTATCCATGGCAGAGGGCTGCCGTTGAAAGTGTAGTAAAATAATGGGAAAAGGGGTTGTTCTGAAATGTTGTATCCTACTAACTCACATATAAGCTTCCTGACTTCCATTAACCGTGATCTGGAAAACTTTTTAACCTCTGCCAACCATGGGCCAGATCGCAAAGAAATACTCTAGAAATTAGTAGCTTTCTCTGTATACATATATAGTAACTTCTAGGCAATGAAATTCACTTTGGTTGATGTAGAGCTGACGAAAGCGATCTTCGATCTTTGTGGGAGATTTGAGGAGGGTTTCCAGTTTGTTTAAAATTGGAGAATGCCCTCCAGCCTCAGGTAATAGTGACATTAACAAAAGAATAGGAATCATAGTGTATTTCATTCAGCTCCACTCAGGATTCTCACGCATAGTTGTGGCTGGTTGCCACGACAGACGCGCATTCTTAATCTTTTTTTTTTTCAGTCATAAAATCCCCAGTTTTGGCCAGTTGTGCAGAGTAAACACTGCACTTCCTGCCTCCCTTGCAACTATGTGTGATCTTGTGAGTAAATTTGTGCCCATAGGATGTGGGAAACAATGCAGGCATCTTCTTTCTGGGTTGAAGTTTTAAAAGGAGCAGACACACCCTCTTCCCCGAGGGGCCGGAATTAGGATGTGAGACACATTGTCTGGAACCATTTAAATAATGACAATATCCAAGGGATGGTTATGCAGGAAAACCGGTAAAGGGCCTGGCAGGCACATCTATTAAAGAAATGCCCAGTGATTCCAGAAACCCAGAGCCATCAACCAATCTGCAAAGCCGTGGAGTCTGGCAATCAGAGGGATACACTGAGTTAGCTCTGGAAATCAGACTTTCCAACGAAGGCTCTCGATAGGGTGGTGACAGGGAGAGATAAGAGTTTTAAAAGTTAACACAAGCAAATTTCCGGCGAGAGCCGGTATTTCATTGTAAGTGGCAAAGGGTTTAATGCAGGAGGTAGTGAGATAATCCATCAGCGCTGAAAAAAAGCTTTAAATTCCTGAGTAGCAAGTATAGATCTCCGACTCCAACAGTCCTATGGGTCATAAAACACCTCCTCCGCTCTCGTCCCGCCTCCTAAGGCCTCGCGCGCGGCAAGCAGAGTTACGCCGACCCTCTTGCGATCAGGGAATTAATACCTAAGCATTTGGCCGAGGGCCGTAAGTGACCCAATAAAAGTAGAGAGAACCAAAGTTCTGAGTTGTGCCCTGTCCAAGGGCACAGGCATGGCTTCAGCGGTCCCCACCGTGAAGTCCCTGCTTGCTCGTGGACTTTGATCTCTGCACATTGGGTTCCAGTCCAGCTGGAGTGGAGCTCATCTGCATTACTCTGACACAGGGGAATGAAAAATGGGTTTCCTTTCTGCGAGCAGGAGGCTGAGGAAAACACCCACCGCCACATCGTCCTCATACACATCCTGCATCATCTTGGCAGCTTAGGCTCTTAATTAGACTGGATGTCGACTCTGGGGTGAGTTATTACTTCTTTCTTTGTAAGGAAGCAAGGGAAAGGTTTCTAGGATGGTTAAGACCGGCAGGTGCCCAAGCAGTGAGTCCCAGATGTATACACGGAGGTGTGACGGGAGAAAAATGCCCCGTGCTGCCCCAAACAGATCTGGGCAGCTGTTCGTGAAGGTTAGAATGTGGCATCCTGTGAAATGGATGAGGCGTTGATGTGGCTGAGACTAATGATAAGATCTGGTTACTCACATTGAGAGCTTTGTTCTGGTACTTTTTCTCTAAGAGGAGGCTTCCGCTGGCCTTTTAAAAAATGAAATCAGCCAACCTTTCCTGCCCATGTCTGGCTCTAAGGGCCAAGTAAATGGCTACATTAAATACTGAGGGTGAACACTCAGAACACCATTAAATTTCCTGAAAAGGGAGTCAAACTTTACATTTGGCCCTTAACACTTGACCCCAACGTAAAAAGGAATATTTCCAGCTATTGCTAATACAATATTATTAAGTATATATTATTATATTATTAAGTATATATATATACACACTTAAGTATATATTTAAGTATATATTATTATAATATTAAGTATATATATATACACTTAAGTATATATTTAAGTATATATTATTATATTATTAAGTATATATATATATGTGTGTGCGTGTGTGTGTGTGTGTGTGTGTATTTTGACCATACAAATCCAAATTGGAGACATGGTTAATGCTATTCTTTTTGGAGTATGATTCCAAAATAATGGTACTCAATTCTGACCTTCAATACTTTGTATGGAATCCATTCTCAAATCAATAGCTTTGTTAAGACAAAGACCAAGATTCCAGGAATTCAGATATTTTTCATTAGAATATGAAAGAGCTAAATTAAAAATGTATTCTAAGAGAATCATTTGGGATTTGAATCGACATTTCTCTAAAGAACCTATACAAATAGCCAATAAGCACATGAAAAGATGCTCAATATCATTAGACATCAGGGAAATGCAAATCAAAGCCACAATAAGCCGCCGCCTTCCACCCATCAGGATGGTCACAATAAAGAAGGCAGGCAATAAGAAATGTCAGTGAGCATGTAGGAAATTGGCAGCGGGCATATAAAAAGGGAGAGCCACTTTGGAAAAAGAATTGGGCAGTGCCTCAAGAACTTAAACATACAGTTACCATATTATCCAGAAATTTCACTCCTAGGTATTTATCCCAGATAATTAGAAATATATGTCCACAAAAACAATGGAGCAAATGGTTATGGCGGCATTACTCGTAATTGCTAGAAAGCAGAATCGACCAGATGTTCTTCAGCTGATGAATAAACAAAAGGTTGTATATCCCAACAATGGACCCTTATTCAGTCATAAAAATGAGTTAGGGATTCGTACAACATGGATGAATCTTGAAAACACTACGTTAAGTGGGAGATGCCAGTCACGAAAAGCCATATGCTATATGGCTCCATTTTGATGAAATGAACAGAACAGGCAAATCCATAGAGGCAGAAAGTGGATTAGAGGCTTCCAGAAGTTGGGGGGGGGGGAAGGCGAGAGGCTGCCAATGGGGATGAGGTGTCTTTTTGGGGTGACAGAATGTTCTGAAATTACACAGCCGTGATGGTCGCATCGCCTTATGAATATACTAAAAACATTGAATTATACACTTTAGAAGAATGAATTTCATACGATGTTTATTTTATTTCCATTAAAAAAATTATCACAGCATCCTTTTCTAATTTTTTTTTAATGTTTATTTTATTTTTGAGAGGGACAGAGCATGAGCATGAGCAGAGGAGGGGCAGAGAGTCAAGCTGTCAGCACAGAGCCCCATATGGGACTTGAACTCATGAACCATCAGATCATGACCTGAGCCAAACAAAGTCAGACACTTGACCAACTGAGCCACCCAGGTGCCCATCAGGACATCGTTTATCAGCTCCTTGCCCTTCCCTGTCCCTGCCCTGTTCTGCCACAGTTTCCTGAGACATTTCCGACATAAACCACTTGTATTTCATTGTCTCATGGTTGGATTTTGAAGGACTGCAAGTTAAGACAAAATCCACCTCACATCCAGCTTAAGTAAAAGGGAAGAGCAGGGATCACAACACCCTGATGCTCTCCAAAGAAACCCCCTCTAGTATGTAGCCTCTGGGACCCGCGGTCTGTGTGCCCTCAAGGTGTGTGGATGCCATCTTTATCATGGTGGCTTCACACCTCACTTTGGAGAGCAGGGGTTCATACCTCCCCATTGCCCTACGGAACCCTGAAGCATCCTTTACGATGTTCTATTACAAATGTAAAAATAATGTAGCAACATTCCATAGTGACTTTAGGAATTATTATATACAATATAATATATTATATATTGGTCTGTAATATACAATATACAATATATAATATATAATATAATATATAATATATATTGGCAGATACCACTTCCAATACATATATATCATATAATGTAAATATAATTATATGTTCTATAAAGTATTGTATAATATTTAATATATAAATTTTATATAAATATATAATAGATATATATTAGATATTAACTATAATATATATTAAATATAATAGATATATATATAGGAAGTGGAAGGTAGTATCTCATTGTGGTTTTGATTTGCATTTCCCTGATGACTAATAATATTGAGCATCTTTTCATATATAATTATATATATAATGCATATTGGTTTATAGTATATAATATACAATGTATAATATATATAATATGTAATGTAATATATAATTATTATAGTATATTTATTACATTAGACTATTATAAATACATTGATATAAATATCACGTAGATATGTCTCGTCTCTCTCCCCTTTTGAAATCTTCCCGGTCCCAGAATCGGGACTAGTCATTTTTAGTAGCTCTGCCGACTTGGGGTCCGGCGCACTTCTCGCCATGAGAGCTTAAACGCATTGTTCACAATGTGAAATAAAAGCACCCATGAAGGAGGGATTTCAAATTTAGACTTACAATGACCACATCGCACGTGTTTTAATTTTTCCTAGAGGCACAATCTATTTCACTACGATTAAATCACATGGCCTAACAAATCCTTATTCACGGCCCTGCTGACAAATTCGGGTGGACTTTATAAATCATTCATCAATGGCCAGTTTGTCCTGAACTCACTCCAACTTTAGAACAAGCCTCAGAGGTAATTTGGTGCCACCTCTTGCAAAGGATTCACAGTTTATAATTCCTGTTTTCTTCGAATGTGACAGGTATTTGATTCCGTAAAATGACAGTTTGCTGACCACACACATACACACACACACACACATACACACGTGCAGCACACACATGCGGATGCATACCCACATGCCCACACACGCGTGCACACACACATGCACATTTCCTTAAAAGAAAAATAGCAGGGGCTGTCCAAACGCAGGACATTGCCAGCAATTTATTTAAAGGTGCTCGAGGGGAAATAATAACAGTTTTTATAGAAAACAAAACAAAACGCCTGTTAGAATAACAGAAACCTGCGAGCAAAATTCCTATTGCTTATTCCAGCAGAAAGGTGCGAGTTTAGGTTGTATGATTGCTGGTGGTATATGACCAAAATAACTTCTTGTGTGTCGAAAGCTGAAATTTATTTTGGATGTTCAGATGGGTAAATTGAAAACCCTGGGAATTTCCGCACCATACATTTCTGATGTGGTTTTGGAATAAACTGGCTGTATTGACTTGATCCTTCCTTTCAGATTCGAAAACGTATTTACTGGGCACAGGTGTGCTGACTAGCAATACAGGGGTGTGTTCAATGCTGAGAGAGACCACACACATGATCCTACCTGGAAGCCTTCACTTCCTTCCTCGGGTGTGAAAAATTGCTTTAAAAATATTTTTCTGATTTTTGAACTCAAAAGAAACAACTTACTGAAGCCTTGGAGACCATAAAAAGTTCTTCCTTGTTAAAAATGTGACACTGAGACCAATATCCATCTCCAGAGGGTGAGATGTGACTCCTAGGATGTTTTTCCCGAGAAACACGTTACCCGGTAGTTGGCAACAACACAGGAACCGACCGGAAAGGGCTTTAAGGGCACAATTATCTGAAGTCAACAACTGCACGCACTCAAGGTTGTATTCCTATTCAGGGGCGGCTGCACACACTCTCAATTAAGTCTTCAGACCTGGGAAATAATAATCTTCAAAAACAAAATAAAACAAAAACCGAAGAGTGTCGGCAACCAATTTCCAGCCTCCTCCTCCCGGGCGAGGCTCGCCCGTTGATACTCAGAACATGCTGTGGTCGATTTCTTTTCCTCTGAAATGGTCAACATCTCCATGGCCCACACACGTGTGGGGTTCCTTCTAATAAAACGCAGTTCACAGGATGTATTGATTTCTGAGTGAGAGCTATTACAGGGGTCGCTGGGTAAATATGGTGAGGGGACCAGACGGGGACCAGTGGCCTCTGACAAGGACTGTCTGTATCTACAGCCTGGTAAAAAAAAAAAAGAAAAAGAAAAAGAAAAAGTGAGTCAACTGAATAAATTTGAAAATTGAATTGGCTTTCATAAGTGATTCACGAATCAGGAGGCATCTTATCTCACAAGATGCTGGGAGAAATTGTACAAAATGAAGTGTTTTGATGGCGGCGAGAGGGGCAGAGACAGCAGTTATCAGCAAAAGAAAAGAAAGGATTGTTTTAGGCCAGGTCAACCTTCCATTATGGGGGAGGGTTGGGTTTCTATTGGGTGGGCCACCTTATCTTCCTCTGGGGGATGGAGAGGGCCCATGTGATACATGGCCCGTTGATGCTGACCAGAAAACTCCTGAAGACTGGTTGCCACTACACTTTGGGGACCCCGGAGTTAGATTAGGTAGTAGCCCGGGCTTGGGGAGACTTGGCCTAAGTGATTTCATTTTGTGTCTGCGGTTTTCTTTTAAACAAGACCCATGTCCAGCAGGCGGCCCTGAGCCAAAGAAACACAGGGTTGCGTGGCCTAACGGTGCCCTTGGAGCTGGCCATCCTCAGAACACAGTCCTGCCTGACGTGCCCACGGAAGAGCCCCCTCGCCGCTGCCACCAAGATTCACCCCCTTCTCGTGGGGACCGTCTCCTTGTGTGACATTCCGACATCTGCACACATAGATTCTATCACAGTTGACAGCTATTCCCACATCAGGAACTAGAGAGGCCCGGACACTCCCACGTTGAACACGCCAATGCACCCGGTAACATTTTCAGTAATTTATAGATAAAAAGTATCATTTTTCAAAGAAGAAATGGCAAGGTCGGGTTTCCGACGCTCTGATCCATTTTAAATATGTACGTTTCCGAAATTCATTCCTTTAACACGTAAGATATTTCTCTGGCAGATATGCTACTCCCAGACACTTATGACCCCTGAAGATGTGAATTCGGAGCACATGGTAGATATTTTTAGCTTGGTAACGGCTCATGAGTTTAGGGCAGTTGAATACCGTTTTTGGCCAGAACTCGCCAGCTCTTATTCACTGTGGTTCTGTGTATAGAACATCAAATACACAGTAGGTTAAATGTTCCACTTCAGCTCAGGTCATGATCTCGCATTTCGTGGGTTCGAGCCCCATGTCAGGCTCTGTGCTGACAGCTCAGAGCCTGGAGACTGCTACGGATTCTGTGTCTCCCTCTCTCTCTGTCTCTCCCCTGCTCATGCTTTATCTCTCTCTGTCTCTCAAAAATATAGAAACTTTTTTTTTTTTTAAAAAGAGTGTGTGCAAACAGGCCTCTCTGGGTTTACCACTCGCCCCAACCCCCATGCAAGGACTTGCTGAAAAGCATCTCCTTTAGTGGTTGAAAACAACAGGTCTGGAGAAGAAAAGAATTTCCCAGAACAGTATCCTTTATTATAAAACCTAAACATATTGAATGAAATGATGTCCATTTTTCCAGCTCAGACTTTCAGCTAAATGTGTCAACATATTGCCGGCCGGCTGGATTTAATGCCCGTTTTCAAGCCTGCAACTTTCCGCTCGTCTCCGGGGCCTTGTTTTTAGCAGAAAATATTTGTGCTGGAAATGGACTTTTGGCAACAGAGCGTAATGAAGTCTTACTCAGGTTTCAATTTTTGAGACTGTTCCTGGTAAGAATGCAACGGGAGTCATTTGAACTGGTGTCTCTGGCTGCAAAGTAAGGCAAGGTGAAAGTTGAAAATTGTAATTTGGGGATTGACTACTGATAAAAAGTTTCATAAACTGAAAAAAAAGAAAAGAAAAAGAGAAAGCATAAAGCTCCGGTGATTCTATTTCTGTACAGGCTTCTGCCTTGTCCGGCTATAGAACAGCACAGGGAAGCATTTAAGAGGGGTCTGGGGCCCCCCGGCTGGGGATACTGAAGACCCAGAATTGCAGAGATGGAGACGAGAAAAGAATTTCCCAGGAGAAGCAGGAAAGGAGGAAGCAAAGTGAGATGAAGTCATGGTGTCCATGGTGAAGAGTACTTCAGTCTCAAGAAAAGAGCCAGAAATGAGGAGACAATTTTTAAAGCTTCTTCAAAGCCTCGGTGTGCCCCCCCTGAGCGGATGCCCTATACTGCTGGATGGAGGAACAAAGGAAAGTCCTTTGGATTCGGGAGGCCAACGTACTCTTACTTTATACACAACCACAGGACATTTGACTATTCCTTCAAAACACGTTTGCTGATTAATTAAATGTGCCCTGTGCTAACGAGGCACTGGGTGTGCAGGATGCAGAGGGCTGTCCCCTCGGGAGCTCACGGTCTACAGCCTGTGTGTCTGGGCCACAGGTGGTTTACAGGAAGCAAATAGAAGATACAATAGTGGGTGAGACGGGACTCGACAGCAGCAGGAAGCAGTGACCGCATGCAGTGCGCGGCAAGGACAGCAGAAAAATCGATCGGGCGTCTTCAATGAGCTCGTTCTCTGGGCCATCTGAAAAGCGGACATGCGGGGCGCCTGGGTGGCTTAGTCGGTTGAGCGTCCGACTTTCGCTTAGGTCACGATCTCGCCGTTCGTGGGTTCGAGCCCCGCGTCGGGCTCTGTGCTGACTGCCAGCTCAGAGCCTGGAGCCTGTTTCAGTCTGTGACTCCCTCTCTCTCTGGCCCTCCCCTGCTCACGCTGTCTCTCTCTCTCTCCTAGAAATAAGTAAATCATTTAAAAAAAAAAAAAAAAGAAAAGAAAAGCGGACATGCAGGCTTACATCACAGACCCGGGGACAGTCACTGCACCCCACGCTGGCCGCAGCGAGAGCCACTGCACACGGCGCTTCTCCCTCTGCCCCACAGTGGTCCCGTTCTCCTTCCTTTAAGATCTGGAGAACACGGAACGCTTTTAGGTCGGTACGCTCTCCCTGACAACGTGGGTATTATGAAGGTTTTTATGTTTGTGTGTTTTTGTGTGTTTTCTTAATTTATTTATTTTTAAGAATGAGAGAGAGAGTAGGGGAGGGGCAGAGAGAGCGACAGGGAGAATCCCAAGCAGGCTCCAAGCTGCCAACGCAGAGCCCTAGGTGGGGCTCAGTCCCACACACCGTGAGATCACAACCCGAGCCGAAATCAAGAGAGTCTGAAGATGAACCGCGCGAGGCACCCAGGCGCCCCAGTGAAGTTTCGTTTCGATATTTAAAAAGCATATACTTCTGTTGTAAGATACAATCACACTGATTTATCCTTGCTGGACACATGGGGTTTCTTCTCATCTTCTGACAACACTTCTGTTCTTTTTATCACCCAGCATCCCATGCGGATGGGTCACTTACCAGGAACACTTTTAATTCCCCGTCTAACTGGGCCAGTGGCCCTGGGACACAACCCGATCCAAATGGCTCAGCCCCCAGACAGCAGGGCTGAGCAGGCAAAGGCTGGAGCGCCGGCCCGTCCACGAGCCCCGTGTTCACGCCCGCAGCTCTGCCTGGGGAGGGGGGCTGGCATTGACCCAGGCCTGCTGAGCCCGGAGGAGGAGCAGGTGGGAGAAGGTACCCCCACGCTGCCCACTGTTGCACACGAGACAGTGAGATACAGCAGCATTTCAGAGCAGCCGTAACAAAGCCTGGAACCCGAGCCCTTACTTCCATTTATAACTGAAGGCAAATTGAAATTGAAGCAGGTGCTGGCGGGGCTATTCCACATCAGAGTTAAATTCACTGACTATTTCTAAGAGCAAAACGAGCCCTGAACTACAGCCCCGGGGCGGACCTGCAGCCTGGGGTGCACTGAGTGCAGATTCTGCCGTCCAGGAAAGAGTTCTGAACTTAGGAGCTGCAGTAGCTGTAGAGGGACAGAGGCCTGCCGTGGCGGTATGTGTGACATTGTTCGATTTTCCCGAACGCGCATTGCTACTGCCCTAAACCCGAAACGTGAGCGAGCCACACTCTGTTTCTGTAAGCACCTTCAGCGTCCACGGGACGTGTACCGATCCTGGCCCCATATTCCAATGGCCGGGCTACGAATCGGCAACCCCAGCGTGAAGACGTTCAGAAGTCCAGACGTGCGACATGGCAGACACACGCCTTTACCCGCGTCCTCCAGACCCAGAAGGCTTAGTCTTCTGTGCGTGAGGTGTCATAGCATCTCCAGGACCTAGAGATGCCCTTACCTCCTGTTCCACAGGCAAGCAGGTAGCAGTCACGGCAGAAATCAAGGCAATTTCTGACTTTCCTGGAGAGGGGAAAGGTGACACATGGAAAATAAGTATCAGATAATGGCCGTGGGCAAAGGGTAACTGACTCAACCAGGAAAGTATGACCTGTTGAAATGCAGGCAGTGAGGCTGAGATTAAAGGGGATTTTAACGCACAAGGGCCAGGCAGTTAGCTGAGTGATCGCGGATCCTTAGGCACTTTGTCTATTTTCGCTTCTTCCTGGAAAGACACCGAATCCTGAAGTGTCTGGCAAGTGGGGAAGAGGAGGGGTAGGAGGGAGGCACATACGCCTCTTTATGCTTTGTGTTTAATCTGGTCAATAAAAAGTCTGTAATCCTCCAAATTGAAATAACTGAGTATCCATCTGAATAAATCACGCCCAAATCCACCATCTCGTTGTAGGAAATGTATAATTTTTTTTTCACGGATTGAGTACACTATTAAGGCAATAATAATAGAATAACACTTTTTTTAGTTTATTTATTTTGAGAGAGACAGAGAGAGTGCGAGCCAAGGAGGGGCAGAGAGAGGGAGAGAGAGAGAATCGCAAGCAGATTCCACACTGTCAGCGCAGAGCCGGACCCAGGGCTCGAACCCACGAACCTGCAAGATCATGACCTGAGTCAAAACCATGTGTTCCGTCGGCCACTTAACAGACTGAGCTACACAGGTGCCCCTGGAATGATATATTTTAGCAAGAGGCCAAGAGAGTGAATCGTCTGATTGGTCCAAGTAAAATGGACGGTTTATTCCCTGGAAAGCTTACATGGTCAAGTGTGTGATCTTACTTCCCGGTTAAACTCTCTACAGACCATGCAAATCTTTGCTGTTTAACACGGGGCCGTTCATCATCGTGCGCTATTAGCAAGTAGAGACCTTGGCATTGGTTATGATTCGGCACAGAAATGCATCCGGTGAACTTAGCTTTGAGTAGAGAGTGTATGGTGACCAGTGCACACCTGCTCTTCTCTGTCCGGGGAGGAGAGTCCCTGAGCCCCTTGGTGGAGATGAATGGGCCCCTGATCTGTAAGCACACAGAGGCCACACGTCCAGCAAGCCCAGGCTGAAAATTAATAAGCACATGGTGGTTTATTTCCTCGTTCGCTCTCTTCTGCCTTCTCTTCCTTTTTCCTTCTTAGCCATGACTTCAATTTTTCTTCCTTCTTTTCTCCTTATTTATAACATTTTTAAAAACTGTCCATGAGGCACTAAAATCCAGAGAAGGGGATGTGGTAAAGAGAAGAGGCCAGAACTCTCTGTGAACTGAATTGTTACCCCCCCCCCATGCTGTTTTCATGTCATCTACACTAGCAGACATCCTTCAAAGGAAAATGTGAAGAATTTAAGGAATCCGAATTTTCACTCTCTCCCAAAATGAAAAGAAAGATTGGAGGGGGTTGCGGAATGCATTCATTTTATTTCTCTTTTAGGTCCCAGCATGTAAGGACGGAGGCAATGGAGAGTGTACGAGAGGCAGGCACAGTTTGGAAGCTAAATCAAATGCCAGAGGTGGGGCAAGCCACAGGAAGAGATCCGATCGGGTTCAGGGATAAATGAATAAATGAAGACTCAGGCCCCTGTGGGTGCTGGATTGAGCAAGTCTCTTGGGGCCCAGCTTGCTAACCGGAGCATCCGCCCGAAGGGCAGGGAGGCAAGAAGGTCAGCCCTTACCCGGTCCCTAGATGGGAGGTAGCTGTGTGTCCCCTGGGCCAGAAAAGGTCTGTCCTCCCTCCGCTGCTGCTTCTAACCTCGCTCCCTCCGCTCTGTCCCAGGAAGGGCGCTCGCTGCCTCCTTAGCCACCATCTCCAGGAAACATCCCCACGTGTGTTCCTGCCGCTGTCGGTTCTGTTATGGCCCCAGGAGTCACCCACCTTGGCGCCCTCCAGAGGGGCGCATTCCCTCCCCCCCACCCCCGCCCCACGCAGCCCTCTGAGCTGCCCGCAGAGGCAGCCTCCTCGCTGCGTCGGGTGCCTGCCTCTCTGCAGGGGACACGCTGTCACCGGACCTCGGTTGGTCTTCCGGCTGGTGGCGCGATGGAACTAAAGTCCAGCTTTGTCGCAGCAGACCCCCCCCCCCCCCCCCCCCCCCCCCCCCCCCCCCCCCCCTCTCTGGCCCATCACCACGTCCAACAAGGGCGACTCATCGCACCGGTCATCAGTAAGCGAGCGTGGAACGTCCACACAGTGGCCTTTCCTGAAGCTCACNAGCAGACCCCCCCCCCCCCCCCCCCCCCCCCCCCCCCCCCCCGCCCCCCCCCCCCGCCGCCACTCCCTCACCGCCCCTCTCTGGCCCATCACCACGTCCAACAAGGGCGACTCATCGCACCGGTCATCAGTAAGCGAGCGTGGAACGTCCACACAGTGGCCTTTCCTGAAGCTCACTGAGGATTCTGTTACCTATCCCTTCTTGCTCCCTTCGTCTAAGGCTGCGTGGGCCGTCCTGCTCCCATATTTAACAGAAAACTCCTCTTCACGAGTCCATCTCTCCCAACACACTGGGAATCTTTGAAATTAGAGACAAGGTTGTATTGGTGGCTGTGTTACTAAGTCCTAGCAAAGGGACGATTGGAAAGCAAGTTCTCATCAGCCCCTTGTGAATTAGATGTTTGAGGCCTTATAACTGAGGAAATAACAAGAGCACGATGAGAAAAGCCTGATATTGAAGTGTTGGAAAGGCTACCACACACTGTTGTATAGGTGGTGCACTGCTCAAATAAGGCACTATTCCCATACGTGGTCATATACAAAATATTTCCTAGTGTCGATGGCATATAATGTGAACAGTATCCCACGGAAGGAAGCCTTGTGTGGGTCAGGGGACTGCAGATAAAATCATCTGTTTCTCTTAATCCCTTTCCCTTCGAGGCTAATCTTGGCCAATCTTCTCAGGTGGAGTCAGCAACTAATGGTCTGTCAGAATACAGATGGTTCAGAAATGATAAAAAGAATCAAAACTGAATCATAAAGCCAACAGGCATGCTTTCACAGCTTGGACTGTATTCAACAGGATCAATTTCAAAACTCTCTCAAGCAGTAAACTATTACTGTTTCTTATCAAGATATAAATTAATTGCACAAAAACTCTAGTATTAATGCTGGATCTCAAAAGAGCCAGTAACACAAACACCAAGGACACTAGGAATGAGGACACGGTTCTCGATGCAGCGTTCTAACACAGCAGGGTCTTAAATAAATCTCTTTACTAGGATGATGAGGCACACAGGTAGGCAAAGGAGTGGAATGATTCTCTGCCTCAGAGCCAGGAAGTGCAGAGAAGCCATTAAAAGGAATATTTCTACAGTTTGTTTTGGTGTTTTCCACAGTTGATTTAAACTCATAAATTGAATTGTATGTTTCAAAGGAAGAGTCTTGCTCGAGGATTTTTTTGTCTGTGAAGCTAGCAGCTAGTGGTGGTGCTGCCGAAGTCCTTCTGGGTGACTGTTGCAGTGCCAGGCACTGGGCCAGGCCTGGGCCAGGCACTGCTGGGCTCGTTAAGAAGCAGAAGACACGTGAATGGACAGAATGCTGAGTGTATCTTTCCCGAATGCGGGGCTCCCGCACTGAACAGACGGAAGGCCCCCCCACCCCCCCCACACACACACAGTCTTCAGGGAGAACGAAATGTTTCTTATCAGAGGAGTCGCTGATTCTTAAATTACACTCATAAACAGGTTAACAATTAGACATAACAAGGCAAAGTCATTGCCATTTGAAGATAGAAATAGAATCCCACAAGTGGTTGGGAAGAAAATGGGGAGGGGAGAAACATCAAATAAGTATTTAACTCCAACAGAGGCAGGTATGGAGGGGAGTAAGCAAAGCGGAGAAGAGAGAGGTGTCTCTTTCTCACCGGTCTTCACGCCGCTCTCCGTGGTGACGCGGAGCCCAGAGGAGGTCCTCTTCACCCGCCGCACACCTGGGAGGCCTCCCTGACGCTTGCATGGACCTGGTCCCTCCCTGGGGATCCTGAACCCCGTGCAGGCGTGCCTTCTAACATCGGCAACGTTCTATCTTACTGTTTGCGGCACTGAGCATCCACTACCCGCCTCCACTTCAGGCCATGCTTCCTGAGTGGGTTAGGGGAAAACAGCCCCCACTTTACGCACAGCACCGCTGTGGGCTTGAGGGAGAACCGTGCCTCTCAAGAATAGCCAACGAGTGCACAGAACCTCTCGAATGGTCGTGGTGGCCTCCGTGGCTGGTTCAGGGAGATGCGTTTGTCCACAGGAGCCGCCAGAGGCCAGCGTTGCTGGCTTGGGAGTGAAGGGTCCTCTGAAAACCTGAAGGTATTTTACACTTTAGTGCAGGTGAAGTCCAGTGGGTGTTTATCAAGAGGCAGCAGGTGGGAGTTATGCGATGAGTGGCTTCTTGACCCTCTAACTCCACACTCCACGTAGCATTGGGATGATGACATTCTGGCCGTTCGAGTTGGGGTCCTGTTGGCTCTCAGAAGGTCTTAAGTGGAAGTTCACCAAGCTTCTTGTTTCCCCAACCAACTCACCCTAAAACGTTGACCCAATTCATCAGCAACCTGCAGAAGCTGAGCTGGGCCAGGCAGCTTGTCAGAACCCAACATTCAAGTTCAGCACAGAGTCCCGCTAACCTTCCCGAATCACCTCGCTAAGGGGTCCACATAGGATATTCGCTTACTGATTTCGCATCTTCCCAGCTGATTTGTACCCAGTGTCGACATCTGGTCCGTGGACAGACACCACCACGCTCAGTCCTGAGAAGGGCCGACCCGCACTGCCACCAGTGCGAACCCCAGAATTGGGAGAGAGGCTATCCTGGGCTGCAGACAGCCCCTCGAAACTACATCCGCTGACCTCCTCAGTCCAGACAGGTGTTCTGGTACCTGAGCTAAAACCCTTCTGCTCCTGTGCTCACCGGATCCACTGTGTGTGTGTGTGTGTGTGTGTGTGTGTGTCCTCGCAACAGCAACAGAGCAACTTGATCACTTGATGTATTTCATCAAGTCAGAACCACGGGTGTATCTTGGTCTCTCTGGCTTTTCCACAGGTGACAAAATATTGACCAAAAGTCTGGAGAAAGAAGGGAAGGGAGGTTGGAAGAGAGGGAGAGGGGAAAAAAAGGGAAAGAGGGAGCAAGGGTGATATTTAGGTTTTAATTGAACAGCCGACCTAAGAACCAGGAAGGGCCATCAGCTGTCGGCCTGATAAGTGGCATAAATATTTGCCTGACCCACGAAACAAAACACACCGTTCGTGTACTTGCTGCCACAGCCCAGTGGGTGCTCTGCAACTAAACCTCTTCCTTTAAAACCTCATTTCAGAGAGTAATTTGGGTTGGATTGTAAATTATGCGGATCAGCGGGTTTTGATAAACACGCTTGTTCTAAACTGATACGCGAGAAAAACCATTTCTGAAGACAATTACAAATGAATTGTTTTTCATGCATCAAGAGGAACGTCATCGGCGGTGGATCACGGGGTCCGGGGGGGCGATATTGATAACCACAGCACGGACGGCCCCCTCCTCAGACTCCAGTCCTCAAATTTTGCTCCCTTGTGGCCACGCAGAGCAAATGAAATGGAGGATTCTGGACCTGTATCAGAACAAAACTTTTTTTGGTTTATTTTTTGGTTTTTGGTTTTTGGGGGGTTTTGTTGTTGTTAGAAAATTAAGAATGTCTGGACATGCTTTGTTTTTGAAAGAGGCAATACAGATGTAGAAAAGGGGGGGAAAAGACTAGTTTCATAAACTGGAGACTTATTCTGTGTCCCTCTTATAAGCTGAGAACAAATGGAATGCAAGGTTATGCTTTATGACGGCTGGTTTGGGAACAGGGAATGAACAGCTTAGTTACTCCATCCCTGCTGGGAAGTGGGTGCCACCGACTCAGAAGAGCCGACAGGGGGCGCCGGTGAGCAGGACGGCCAGGAAATTGTTCCCCGGGGGAGCTCATTCGCCCAAAGTCAGACACTGCTCCTCTCCTGTGCCTCTTTCCCAGATGCATCAGGCTTTCTCACAAGTCTGTTCATTTTCTATTGCTGCATTAAAAATTGCCATGACCATAGTGGGCTAAAACTTCCATTTTATTGTCTCACCGCCTCCCTGGGTCAGAAGCCTGGGTGGGCCCCACGGGGTTCTCTGCGGTGGGTCTCACGAAGCAGAAGTGACCGTGAGGGCAGGGTGGCCACCCAGCCTCGTCCAGAATGTTGGCGGGATTCATCTTCTCGTGAGTTTCGGTGACCCCTGCATCCTCATTTCAGCCACCACACATCAAACACTTCTCGTTTCCAATCTCTCTGACTTCCTCTTCCTGGCTCGGTCAGGGCAACGCTCTCCTTTTAAAGGTTCGGTGATTAGTTGGCCCCCCCTCTTTGGAGAACCCAAGATAATCCCTCTATTTTAAGAGCAACTAACTAGTAACCTGCATAGCATCTGCAAAGTGTCCGTTGCTGTATAAGGTAGTGTGTTCATACATGAGACATCAGGGGTGAAGAGCAGAGAAATTCTGCCGGTCACGATGAAGGTACTAGACATCCACATTTTATATAAAATTTCTGAATTTTTTATTATTAGCAAGTATTCACCATTGGTTTTCACAGTTTTTTGTTGGCCAAAGATTCTACCTCTTGGGTCCGGCCACATGCTTCTCAAACACGGCCTGTTTCAAAATATCGTGGTCACCAGTAGAGTCCTAAGTAAAATGCCAACTGGGCCACTGAATGCAGATGTCAGGACTCAGTTCCATAGGGTTGTGTCCCCCCAGGGACATGAGAGGGGACAGCTGTGTTTCTCCGCACGTCGCTGTCCAGGGCAGGGCACCAAGTGCTTACGGCCCCAAAGCGTCATTCAAGGACCCTGGTGCTTTTCAGCTTATGGGTGTGCTGTGTTCTCGGGGTGCAGCCTCTTTTCTAAGCAGCCAATGGGCGGACAGAGACAGAGTGTGGACAAGTCAGACCCACACATACGTGCTTCAGCCCAAGGCATCGGACATTACCACCGCTCACGCCCACTGGCGGGAACTCGTTCCCTGCCCCCAAGGGTGCAGGCAGTGTGGGGAAGTGTGATCCTCAGCATGTAATCAAGGAGAGGGAACTGAAGGTGTTTGTGGGCCCTGAAAGAATCTGGGGAGAAAAACAAAGATGGGGCACCTGGGGGGCTCAGTCGGTTGAGCGTTCAAGTTCAGCTCAGGTCATGATCTCAGGGTTTGTGGGTTCGAGCCTCACATCAGGCTCTGTACTGACAGTTCAGAGCCTGGAGCCTGTTTTGGATCCTGCGTCTCCCTCTCCCTCTGTCCCTCTCCTGCTCACGCTCTGTCTCTCTCTTTCAAAAATGAATAAATGTTAAAAAAATTAAACTGTGCTTTCCTTACTGTAAAAAATGTATAAGACCAGCATGATTAAAATTCCCCATAGAGGGGCATTTGGGTGGCTCAGTTGGTTAAGCTCATGATCTCACAGTTCAAGAGCTCAAGCCCCACATCGGGCTCTGTGCCAACAGCTCAAAGCCTGGAGCCTGCTTGGGATTCTCTCTGTCTCTCTCTCTGCTCCTCCCCCATTGGTTCTCTGTCTCTCTCTGTGTCTCTGTCTCTGTCTCTGTCTCTCTCTCTCTTACTCTCTCTCAAATAAAACAAACATTAAGATTTTTAAAAATCCTCATAGAAATAATGGACTATAGGAAACTCATCGTGGATTTCAAAATCCAACTTGAGAAACTTTGGGTTAAAAAATATTTGGCCGAGTATTTTTCCTCACAAAGTTTTGGTGTCTGTAAAATATGATTTGATTAATACAGTGAGTAATTGAACCAGAACTGCCCAGAAGCCTGAGAAGACCTCAGGAAAGATGGCTTCTGTGGTGGAGAGAACATTCCGGGGGAAGAGCGGAGAAAACAGGAGCTGCCCCGTAGCCCGCTGGCTGTCCACACAACTTCCCTTCCCCTTCTCCACTTTGGGAACTATAGTGAAAGGTGTTTGGTGAGACGGGAAATGTGCCCACAGCTAATGGACTTCACTCCCAGCTTCTGTTATGTTTTGGACTTGTGGCCAAGAGCTGGCCGAGGGAATATAAGTGGACTTCCTCGGTGGGATTTGAGAAAGGCTGCGGAGACCAGGTGACTCAGCCAGAGGGGGCGCACTAGGGACGGCAAAGCCACAGGGCAGAGAGGGAGATTATAAAGCAACATGGCTGCCATGCTGTTGTTTCGTAGTGGTAGCTATTCTATCCATCCATCCATCCATATTTCTATCTATCTATCTATCTATCTATCTATCTATCTATCTACCTACCTATCTACCTATCATGTCTATAACTATCTTCTATCCAGCCAGCCAGTCATCTATTCTTCTATTATCTATCATCCATCCATTCTATTATCTATGTATCTATGTATCTATTTATCTATCTATCACCTATCTATCTAATATTTAACTGAATCTCTATTTTGAGACTTTGGTGTTGCTTCAAAAATTTTATTCTTGTGGTTATAAAAAAAAACACTGCAAATAACCTTCCTGCACATGTATTTACACACATCCCTATTTTCTTAACCTACTTCCAAAGAAACAAAATTACCTGGTTGAAAGGCATACTCAATTGTTTTTTTGTTTTGTCCTGTTCTGTTTTTAATGCTTATTTATCTTTGAGAGACAGAGAGAGAGAGAGAGAGTGGGGAGCAGTGTAGGTGGGGGGGGGGGACATAGAATCCCAAGCAGGTTCCAGGCTCTGAGCTGTCAGCACAGAGCCCGACGTGGGGCTTGAACTCACAAACTGTGAGATCACGACCTGAGCCGAAGTCAGATGCTCAACGAACTGTGAGCCACCCTGGCTCCCCAAGGCATACTCAATTATAAGCACACTGATTATCCCAATTCTTTCTTGAAATTTTCACTTCCAATGGAGAGATCTGGAATGCACTGTTACATTTTGTGAAGTTATTGACAATCTTGTTAGCATAAAGGGCTAGTTTTAAAAACAAACACCTACTAGAAAGAACCATCAACACTGAACTCCTTAAGCTGCTTGGTCTTCGCCATAGCATGGTGCTCTAGATCAAGTGTTCTGAATGAGAAGGAATGGAAGACGCCAGTGTCCTAACACCTGATGCTAGAAGCTAGTAGAGCTTCATTGTTAGTAAATTCTATTTGCCCAGCAAGACCGAACCTGCCAACATTCAAGGGAAGGAGACATAGACTCTGCCTCTTGGGGAAAGAAACACCAAGGAATTGAGGGTCACCTTAAATTTACCACACAGAGAAAGTGCTAAATTTTAGTCTCCACTGTCTCTCTCAACTGTGTGTACTTATTCAGTTAACAACCTGAACAGCTGTGCATGACAGCCTTGACCAGGAGCCTCCCTAAACATGCAAACTATTTCTCCTAGACAGATTAGGATTAAGAACTTTTGGGGGCACCTGGGTGGCTCAGTCGGTTAAGCATCCGACTTCGGCTCAGGTCATGATCTAATTAATGGTTCATGAGTTGGAGCCCCATGTCGGGCTCTATGCTGACAGCCTGCTCAGAGCTTGGAACCTGTTTTGGATTCTGTATCTCCCTCTCTCTCTGACCCTCCCCTGCTCATGCTATCTCTCTCTCTCTCAGAAATAAATAAAAAGTTTTTTTAAAAAAAGAACTTCTTTCAAGGGGCGCCTGGGTGGCTCAGTTGGTTGAGCATCCAACTTGGGCTCAGGTCATGATCTCATGGTTCACGGGTTCGAGCACCGCGTTGGGCTTTGCACTGACAGTGCAGAGCCTGCTTTGGATTCTCTGTCTCCTTCTCTCTCTACCCCTTCCCTGCCTGTGTTCTCTCTCTCTCTCTCTCAAAAGTAAATAAAATTTTTAAAAATTAAAAAAAGAACTTCTTTCAAAACAAAGTTTTCCGATTCCCCGGCTGACACATTTTAGAGACACTTAGTGTAATAGAAATTGCCACCCAAAGGCCCCTGGGTGGCTTAGGTGGATAAGCGGTGACTCCCAGTTTCGGCTCTGGTCATGATCTTGCAGGTTTGAGCCCCACGTCAGGCTCTGTTCTGGCAGCGTGGAACCTGCTTGGGATTCTCTCTATCTCCCTCTCTCTCTGCCCCTCCCCCAATCACACTGTCTCAGAATGAATGAATGAATGAATGAATGAATGAATGAATAAATAAGTAAATAAGAAAATGTGCCCGATTGTGTGGCAGTACATAGCATATGGAGTAAATGCCCACGGCCATCCAGGAAATTATTTCAGGTAAAGTCACCTAATGAATCTGATGATGTAATTAAGATCTTGACACCCGCCGCCTGCCTCGTCTACCGTCTGAGTAAAGGCGACTGGAAGTTTGGGGAAACCAGTGACAAAACACCCTTGATAATCTCGTGCAGCTGACTTTTCCGTGGCTTTGCGAGACAGCTCGGCACAGGGAATCCAGGAGCCGGGCTCAGGCAGAGCAGACCTGAGTATTTCTCCGGATCAGAGAGGAGCCCACCTGGGTCCTGACTCCCCCATTCCTAGTCACTAGAGAAGACCTTCATCAGATCATCCCGTACCACGCGATTTTCTCTCTTCACCTAAAATGAAAGCAACCGGCCTTGCCGCAGGTGATACGGGACTAAAATAGGGACCAAAAGTCTGAACCGCTGAGCTGAGAGCATTCGAAAATTACAATGAATTAGGACCTTTGTATGGAAGGCGTGGGGTGACGATGGGGGCAGAATTCGTTGACTTGATTTGATGTGTCATTTGTTCTTCCGATCTGAGTGTAAGGATGAGATCTGGCAGCAGATGACTGCCAGACTGTCTGAAGCTCTAAAGAGAACTTGACCCAAATTACTCAGGAAAGATGGGCCCTTTCAAAGTTTCCGCAGCCCGAGCCACCCCCTCCCTGAGGCGCCCCCTCCTCGATCACGCTGGGCGCCATCCTGCAGGGAGCAGGGCACCGGGGGTTGGGAGTCCTGCCCCTGTCCCTTTCCATCACCCGCACTTGCCTGCGTGATTCCTTGGGGCACAGACACGAGCAGGGGGCATTCGCGTGACCAAAGCCAGGTCAGCCGGAGAAGCCCCCAGGGCGTTTCCGTGGTGTGGGAGAGGGAGGGTAGGCTTCCCTCCTGGAGGCTGAGGACCGCGTGGTGGGACAGAGCGCCAGACGTCCCCGCTGGGGGACACACACCGGAGCTGAAGCAGCTCCCGTGGATGAGCCACGATCGGGACATTCTGGGGCAGCCCTCGGGGCTTACGAGAACTGTTACGTGCTTCTCTGAAAAAGGATGGAGAAGGGTTTGTTTCTACTCACCTCCCACACCTCCTACGTGAATGAAGCCTGCACCCACAATAGCTGTTTATTCTTTTACGGGAACGGTTGACAAACCCTCCTCAGGAATTGATGATCGATTGATCACCTTCCTCAGGAATTGATGACCTGCCCCCCCCCCCCCCCCCCCCCCGGAATGCTGTGCTCTAGCCTTCAGGTGTTTTTCTCAAATAGAAGAGAAACCAAAAGAAACGAGAAGTTGGAATGGGACAGGCGCTTGGCTTGAAGAAGGGTGTGCACCTGTTGCGGGCAGGGTCCCGTGGGGCTGAGTTTCCCGGGGGCGCCGTGGGGACGGACGTCTGCAGAGAGGGAGGGAGGGCAGCAGCATCTGGGAGAGGCGGGAGGCTGCAACGTGGCAGGGACACGGGCCAGGCCTCGCCAGGGGGTGAGTGGCCTCGGGAGGGGCTCTCTGCATCCAAGCACCGTTTCTGGAGGGGGCTGTCCTGAAGCATCCAAGGGAGCCACTCCCCCATCAGTGCGGGGGTCTGGGTGGTCCCTCTCAGCAGCCCCATAAGAAAAGAGGCACTGCCCCACCGGTGGTCAGCTTCCCCGTCTCCCCCCACCCAATCTGCTGCTTCGATTCTTCCCAGAGACGCCCTCCCCAGCCCACACCCTGCCCGAGTCCCCTCTGCTGGGACACCTGCCCGGTGAGGGGGGCTGAGGCGGGGACGGGGGACCATGGCCACAGCAGCCTCTCCGCTCCCTCCAGGGTCCCACTGGACGCCACCAGCTGCTCGATCTTTACGCCTTAAAATCCAAGAATCTAAAACTTTTCTTAGAATCCTTTGATTCACCCATTACCTCAAATACCTTCTGTTTCTTTCTTTTTTTTCCCCCCCAAAGCTTAAAATGGATTCCCGGTCTTCAGCAAAGCCACCCTTGCCTCACGATGTAGGTGTTCAGAATCAGACGTCGTGGTGTTCGGCACTGGGCAGGAAGCTGATTTTAAAGCGCCTTTTTGTACTTTCCGTGGCAATCTGGTAGGGGAAGTTCCAAAGGCAATCTGTTCCAGCAAAGGACAGGGAGGAAACGCCAGCCATAGTCCACGCATCCTTCTTATCAGACTCTCAATCCTAGGACAGCTTTTCCCTGCCCAGAGGGAAGTAGAACCATTGTGTGTGTGTGTGTGTGTGTGTGTGTGTGTGTGCGCGCGCGCGCGCGCGCGCGCGCGTGCGCACTCACGCATTTCCTGGGCTTTTTCCTAGAAGCTTCTCCGTGATGGGAGCAAGGCTCTGTGGTCTTGGATTGCTCACCCAGAGCCTCCTGGATCCTTTGATGGATCTGCAGCCTCTTTGCAGGGGTGGGGGGTGCAGGATGATGGGGTGAAGGTGATGGCCTGTAGGGGGAAATTACGTGCTCCCCTCAGCTCAGGGATTGCACCCCTCCCTGCAGAGAGAAGCCCCTCCTCCACCCCATCACGGGGTGAGACTCAGGGAAGGAAGTCACACTCCTGATGAAGGCCCCACAGAGAAAGGCAGAGCTGCAAAGGTAATGAGCCAAGAGGAATAATTAGCTGCTAATGGGGATGTCGATTAGGTCCCCAACACCACACCGAGCCTGGTGGAGAGCCACGTAGACTGACTCCCTCTCCGTCCAAAACAAAAATAAGGCGAGCATACACACAGCAATTGTCTGCATTTTCTGCAGACCTATATGTGTGTGCAAACGCCCAGATGAAGGTCCGGAATAATCAATGCCAA
This sequence comes from Hyaena hyaena, assembly GCF_003009895.1. NCBI lineage: Eukaryota > Metazoa > Chordata > Mammalia > Carnivora > Hyaenidae > Hyaena > Hyaena hyaena. Next base: position 350,353 of record NW_024080632.1, on the reverse strand, counting down.
TATACAGATAACAGGTTATATATGATTTGGACACTAGCTAAGGTTGGGACAAATACATAAGTCTTAACTGTTTATATTAGATTACAGTTCAATTTTAATTCAATGTATTTCATATTTTTAGAATTTTTATATTGAAACCCCTTCCATTAAAATTTCCAACTTTGGGGTGCCTGGGTGGCTCAGTGGGTTATGCGTCCGACTTCGGCTCAGGTCATGATCTCACGGTTCGTGGGTTTGAGCCCCGCGTCGGGCCCTGCTGACAGCTCAGAGCCTGGAGCTTGTTTCAGATTCTGTGTCTCCCTCTCTCTCTGCCTCTCCCTTCCCCTGCTCTCTCTCTCTCAAAAATAAATAAACATTAAAAAAAACCTTTTAATTTCAAATTTTATATATCCGTGTGTGTGCATAACTTATATAAGAAAAATTGATTTAAACAGATTTTTAAATGAAAACAAGGTGCTTCTCTACCAGGAACGGTGAAATGCTCTCACCATTATCAGCAGACAGGTCACAGGGGCTGCAAATACCTCATGCACCAAAACCCCGGGTCACCCATTGTCATTCACAGTTAAGGACAGCATGGGCGGGGGGGTCCCCAGTCCCAGTGTTAGATGTTCCTAACTAACTCAGTTCCTCCTCAGGGATGCTCATCACACATCAGCTGCTGGATGCAATCCATCTGCCGACACGCAGCAGGAAGCTCCCACACGTGGACCAGAGAGAAAATCATCAGCATCATCGCCCTGGATTTCCAGAGGCTACTGTTCAGTGAGGCTCCCCCGGGGAAACTGGGTTGCAAGTCCTGGGGTCAAGCCTCTCCTCTCCCCATCACCCGTCCCCAACCCCATCTGCCGTGTCACACTCTCCAAGGTCACCCAGGGTGCACAGTGTCTGGGAGACACATATCAGATGTATGTGTGAACATATGTGTGTGTGCATATATTCCTGTATATACACCCCTATACATACCCCTGTGTATATATATCTCTGTGTGTACATATGTGTGTGTTTCTGAAGAGCCTAAGTAACATCATTTTGAAATTAAGGCCTCCATTAAGAGCAACCTCGGGCTGCACGTAGCCCCAGTTCCTCAGATTGCTCAAGGCTAAAGCCATCCTCGGACCGCCCTCAGATCAGCTAATCAAAAAACATCCCTGTGGTCTGAGTCAAGGCTGGGAACTGTAGACAGTTATTCTGTACAAACTAGCCAATTTCTCACCGCTTGCCTGAACCCCACGTGGGCCCTCTGAACTCACCTCATAATTGGCCATTTTCAAAGGATTCTCAAAAGTCATGATTGGGTCCCACCAAATGTAATGAACACCTCACAGATACTGAATGGTCAAAGCTGTTACCAGGGGTGCTGCTGTACGATTGTAATTGGTGCTTATGTGATGATGCTATACGTACAACGTGTGCACTGTAACACCCCCATCCCTGACCCCATAAAAACCCTGCTCACTATTGTTCGGGGCTTCACCTTCTGCCATTACACCGGTAGGCGGATGAGCCCCTGCTCGAGCTTGTAATAAAGACCCTTTTGTACTTGCATCGGTGTCAGCTCCTCGGGGGTCTCAGGGGACTCGCGAATCAGGCACAACATTTCCAGCAAATCAAATAGAATTGCTCTGGTAGCAGTGGGGACAGTTTCCTTCCCAGACAGCACAGTATCTCTGTTCTGTGCTAGTTAACATCTTCATTAAAAATTACGAAAATATGGCGGCGCCTGGGGGGCTCTGTCGGTGAAGTGTCCGACTCCTGATTTTGACTCCGGTGCTGATCTCACACGTTGTGGGTTTGAACCCCTCCACCCGGGCTCTGTGCTTACAGCGTGGAACCTGCTTGGGATTCTCTCACTCAGTCTCTCTCTCTCTCTGTCCCTCTGTCACTTGTTCTCTCTTTCTCTCTCTCTCTCCCCAAAATAAATAAACTTAAAAAAATAGCAAAACCTGAATCATTGTTTTACGCATTAGGACAGAACTCTTCCCATGACGGGGCCATCAGGCTGGGCGTCTGCCCCCCTCACCTCCAGGGCTATGGCCCTACAACTCAGCCAACACGGTGCATCCCCCAGAGAAACGCCTCCTGGAAAGGTGGTGCTCAGGTGCAACGAGCAGGTCCGGGGACCCAGTTAGTCACCGGGTCAGAGTCACCGTGACGGCGGGTTGAATGTCCCTGAGGTCTTCCTCTGCCGGTGACGGAGGCTCTGAGGATAATTTCGGGCCCCGACATAAACATGCAGTTCCATAATGCGTCTCCAGGGGGCGCCTTACTTGCGTGCATGGCTACCTGCTCTGCTCTGTGCCGAGGTCTCCCTTCTGGAAATGAGCTGCAAAGGCCACTCACTGTGGGGCTCTGGTGGCTTCAGAGGCTGGAGGGTGGGGAGCAGACGGTGGAGGAGAAGGGCTGGGGCAAGGACTCAGGCGGGGGACAGCCTGGGAGTCAGGGGTCCCGTCCTCAGTCACCCCCGTGTGACCCTCAGTCACACCCGTGTGACCCTCAGTCACACCCCAGTGTGTAGGACACAGCAGGGGTTGGCAGCGCCCGGGCAGAGCAGCTCTGTCCTTGGCCTTGACAAACAGGAAGATGTCTGTGCCCGACTCTGTGGAGGCGCCCGTCCCCCCAGCGGCATCCTGTGGATGAACTGAGACCCTGTGTGTCATCTGGCCACATGGAGCTCAGGACACGGAGGCTCCCTCCCCGCCAGGCTCTGGACAGTGTTTGGTGGGTCTGTGCAGAGCACACATCTCCACGGTCCCCGGGACCCGCTCTTCCCTGGATTCCCAGCGATCGTCCATTCTCGGGATCTCTGTCTGTCCCAGAGCCGAGGCGAAGGCGCACGAAGGGGAGCGAGCAGCCACAGGCTCACAGGCCAGGTTCCCACAGCTGGCCAGGGTCCCCGCGGGTGCCCTGTCCCCAAGCCCTGCCACCTGCTTCTACGTCCACTTTAGCACTTAATTTATGGATGCAATTAATAGAAACCGATCAAGCGAGGCTATGTGTACAATGCCATGTTCAACAACAGATGTTTCCAGTGGTGATTATGTTAGAATCATAACGACACGGGGAAACGCCTGGGCGTCAGTACCGGGTTGTGTGCTAACAAGAGCTATGGTCTCGCCAGAGCGCGGCTGACAGAGGAGCGTGGAGGCAAGAACTCCATGAAATCTTGCAGGCGCTCCTGTCTATTGGGCACATAGTAAATCCTCAACTAACATTGGCGTCCCATTGTTAATACCGCCATGGCCATGTATTGTTGCCGCCACGTGATTCCTGGCGCTCTGTCACCGTGTTTGTACACCGGGCTGCAGTCTGGCCAGTCTGTGCTCGGCTGAAAAGAACAGTTTTTTTTTGGTTTGTACACATGGCTCTTAATCTTTGGAATCTCAGGAACGCTTTGCATTTGTAAGAGTTTATCCAGAATCCTAAAGTGGGTCCTGTTTAGGTGGAATTTCCTCCCGTGCCAGGGAATGCAACCCCATCGAAGTCCTTCTGGCAAAGATGCCTTGGTGAGCAGAGCATTCAGAAAAAGACAGGGCTGCCAGCCTCGAGGAGTGCTGCTGGCTTCCTTCCCGCTGGAAAGAAAGAGCAAAGCCAAACCCCTCAGGAGATGCCCCCAAGAGCCACCAGCTGGGGGCAGCAGGCTTGAGTTCAGATTCCGGTTGCATCCCGAGCTCCCAAGCGACCTCACTGGGTAGCGGCCCCTCTGGTGTGTGCTCAGCTGTACCACGAGGTTGGTGGAGAAGCATCTCTGTCTCCTCCAGCTGAGACGACTGGTGGCCAGTCCTTCCTCATCTGTTAGAAAGTCTGGTGTTCACACTGAGGCATGGGTCTGAAGGACGGAGGACCGATTTGCCAGCCCAAGGGCACCTCCAAGGACAGGCTATGGATTCACAAGCCCTGGGTGTGACTCTTGGTTCAATCGTTCATTACCGGCTGCTTGACCTTGGGCAAGTCATTCCTTATTCCCCCCTGGACACCCTGAGTCCACTTCCAGCTGGACTCCCAGCCTGCGGTCCCGCAGAGGGAGGGGGCCAGAGGCGTCTGCCACCTGGAACTCAAGGTCAGGGTCTTCCCTGCTCACCGGGGGCCGTGCCCTGCGGGGAAGACCCCCAGTGCAGTGTGGTCTCAGGTCCTCATCGGCGGGAAGGCGTCCCTTCCTTCACGGAGCAAGGCCCCAGTGCCTCCCGGAAGGGCTCTGGGTAAGCGAAGACGAGGCTCGTGTCCTAGCCCTGGAGCAACCTAGTTCAACGGCAAGAGGCGGGTGTGGGTTCTCAGATGGAGGCCAGAACATCACTGACTGGGCGTCCCCCACAGCCGCTCGCGGGGCCAGGGCTTCCTGCTTCAGTCTTCACTGTCCTTCTTGCTCTGTGTGTCGAGAGAACCGATATGCTCTGTCCACCATCAGAGCTGCGAGGCAGAGGTTTAAGTTGTGAACTGAGCACCGCACCATCGACGAGGGTCCCTTCCCCTCCCACTGAACACACCATAAATGTGTCTCCCGGAGCCCCAGGCCCTGCCTGATATCCGAGACACATGCACGGACCCAAGACTCCCGCACACCATGGACCTTGGACCTGAGTGGGGCATGATGGAGGAGAGCAGAGGGGAGGCCCTGAGAACGGAGGGTGGGGGGTACACGGCCGCGTGGACTGAGGGGGCGAGGCCGGGAGGCGTGCAGCCCGACTCTGGCTCATCCCGAGACTTCTCTGCATTACGCAGAAACTGCTCCAGAATGTTAGCTCTTCATTAGAGATGCCATAGACAGAAATGAACAAAAGAGCTAATTAATATTGAAAGCACAGCGGTGCTGATGGGAATGAAGCGTTGGGAATGTAGCAGGATCCAGCCTCTGGCCAACAGGAAGCCCATGCCCTGTCCCCAATTAGGAAGGAGCAGTAAAAGTCCAAATCACCAGCATAAAGGACAAAATTAGGCAATAACATCCAAGCTGCCTGACAACTTATTCTTAGCTGCCTGGCTCCTGGTGGTGGGCAAAGGAAGGAAACTCATGCCCAGAAATAGAATAACAGTGTTCTCTGTAGGAATTTTTGCCAAGCATTGCTGAGAGAGAGAGAGAGAGAGAGATCGCCTTAAGCCTCCTTTGGATTTCTCTGTGTCTCCTGCGAAATAAAATTCTGATCAGTCTGAGATCTTCTTGGAAGCCCATTGCAGCCCAGAGCCGACAGGGACCCTTTCAAGAGAAGTCAGAGCAGAGACTGTTCTGAGCCCACCGCCTCCTCTTCATCGGCACTGGGGGGCGGGGGGTTCCCCGATGGCATCCCTCATCTCTCAAAGCAAGTCTCTCAAAGCTGATTATTGTCACCAGGGGTGACATGGGGCTCTGTGTGGTGGCCATGGCTCACCACACAAGGGCATCACATCCATCTGAAGACACTCTGCCTTGCCCACAGGCAGATCGAGTCTGCAGCTGCCATGATTCCCTGGGGATGGAAAGGCTTTAGCACATTAATGCCCTTCGATTAGCCCTTTGGCTTCTCATTATTGCAAATCTGGCTGTTAGTGGAGGCTGAGAGACTGAATTTTTGCAGAGAAAAGGTAAGTGGGCACCACCCCTGAGGTCAGCGTGGTCTTATCATTATGCCTCTGGGTGATTCATGTGTGGCTTCTGGGGTTCAGGGGACCTCAATTAATTGACCAGCAGCACAGTTATTAATCAAATTAAGACCACAAGCCGAGGAGCATGAGCTGACTAGAAAGACAGGTGCTTAAAGATGACAATACATAGTCACCTTCTAAAATCTGATTTTCCATCCTGCGAAGACTTCCAAAGACGCTTGATTAAAATAGAATGTGTCTTCCTGGGGGAATGGTATTTTTACAGTTTGGAAAAGTGCACGGCCAGCTGATTTCTCTGATGGGTCAGCTGTAGGAATGGCCTTTGGCTACCAGCTCATGAGGACCTCCCCCGATGCCCAGTGGTCAAGCCCACAGGCCCTGATACCAGCCAGTCACCCTGGAAGTCCAGTTGCCACACTCCCCAGCTGGGTGAGCTTAGGGAAGATATTTAACCCCTCTGTGCCTCCATTCCTGTGTCTATACAGTGTGAGTGGTAGTGTTACCTACCTTGTGGGCTCGCTGTGAGGATTAAACAGGTCAATGTTTGAGATATACTTTATGGCGAGTGCCTTTCCCATAAGGACCCCGGTAAATGTTAGCCACTAATACGCATTAACTACCACGCCAGCTCCTCCTCATGGAAGCTACGTCCACACCACCTTGGCGTGTCCTATGGCTCTCTACGTTTCCCTCCACGCTCTGTCCCCACAGCAAGTACTCCCAGAATAACCGTATCCACGTGAATGGAAGAAGACCTCCAACCATTGGATCTAAGGACTGAGGTTCAAGGCTGCATCCAATGTCCATCTCTTTGACCCGAGCCCATCCACGTCTCTTTGAGGGGTTTCCTTGACAAGATGCCCACTTGAGATAGACAGTCCAGTGCACTGGGTGGCATCCTTGGAACAGCTTCCCTCCTCTCTGAATCACTGAATCATTTATTCATTCACACTTTCCACAAATATTCCTTGGGGACCATATGTGTACCAGACACCGGCTGGCACATGGGACACTTCATTAGTAAAGGGACAGAACCTGGACTGTGGGGGTCTTTCAGTCAACCACAGGCTCAACTGTACAGATACAAAGATATATATGTGGATACAGAGGTTCAAATGGATAGATACAAAGATACAGGCATGGATACAGTATTGATAGGGATATTCGCTGAAATGATGCAGGTCTGGCACTGTGTGACCCCCTTTATAAACATGATCTTATTTTACCTTCCCTCCCTCACTGGGATGGTTTCATACGCCATTTTAACTATTTAATGATAATCCAAGTCTTTACGCTGAGAATAAGTGTAGATTTCCTCTCGATAACACAACCATCATAAGGTGCAGAGGAGAAAAGAATATGATAGTGAGAGAAAATGCCTCTCCAGGACTGGCATCCCGGCTCTGGAAAATGCCATACAGGGGGTGCCTGGGGGCTCAGTTGGGTAAGTGTCCAACTTTAGCTCAGGTCATGATCTAGTGGTTCGTGGGTTTGAGCTCCGCGTCGGGCTCTTTGCTGACTGACAGCTCAGAGCCTGGAGCCTGTTTCGGATTCTGTGTCTCCCTCTCTCTCTGACCCTCCCCTGCTCATGCTGTCTTTCTCTCAGAAATAAATAAAACATTAAAAAATTTTTTTTGAAAATGCCATACAGCTAGTGACACGGGCCCAAAGGTTTGGAACAGAAGCCAGCAGGGCCCACAAAGGAGGTAAGGCAGCTGAGTTTGGTGACCGGCCAACTCAATATGTTCCTCTGAGATCAGGCTGTACCTTTCTGGAAAGAAAGCCCGTCTCCATGCGGCCACAGGAGTGGCCACGGAGCACATCCCTCCCATCTTCCCATGTGGTTTGTCTGTCAAGTCCGGGCAGAGGGTGTGGAGCACGCGCCTATGGATACAGTGCAGGGATGGAGCCCAGGGGCTTGGCCTTGACTCTGGAGGGTCGAGTCCTCCAGGGCAGGAGCCTGGGGTCCCCGCCCCGGGGGGCCCTCGGGAGGGGGCGCGGGTTTGGGGAGCTGGGCACCTGAGCCGTTTGGGCCCGGGCGGCCTCAGCGCATAGATCAGCCTCTCGGCAAGCCCGCCGTTGGGGGGGGGGGGGGGAGCGGTGAGGGATGCACGCTGTCAAAGGCGACCGCGGGAAATGAATCATCAGTGCGTTTGTTGTTGCTTCTCTGGGACAGACCGGTGGCGCTGCAGATTTTTCTATAATCTGCATATTCAACGCTTCAGGCTGGTTGAATCCAACGTGCCCAGAGGGGCAGGGCCATGAGCACAGGCTTTACACAGCACCCTCTCCGGTCTCCGGGGAGCAATCATGCCCCAACACCCGGAACGGCCAAGTTTGGGTTTCCGAAGGGCTCGTTTGTAAGTACCTCACAGAAATCTCACTGCTTCTGGACGCAATGCGCCTGTGGCTTAAGGCACAGACTGGCTCCATCAAGGCTAGTGTACAACGGGCATGAATCGGCCCCGCCCAGATCTTTGCTGCAAGGAAACACCCTGCTGGTGAGGTTCTTGGGCTGAGACCAAGTTTCCTTCAACCTGTAAGCGGGAGGCAGCGGAATGGCGGAAAGACGGGGCGCTCGGCATTCCTTTTTTCTGAAATGAATGAATGGATAGGCCCTGGGGGTGCCCTTAGCGACTTGGGAGAGACAAGACCTTCTGAAGCCTTAAGTCTTTTCTCCATGAAGGGTCTTCTGCAAAAGCAAATGGCCAAGCAGTGCGCCCGGAACCCGAAGTCTGTGAGCAGACAGAGCCCTGCGAGGAAAGCCCGGCCGGTGGCTCGCTGAGCGTGCCATCTCTGAACGAGGGACCGGCAGAGAGACCCCCACGCTGGGCCCCCGACAGCGTGAGCTGGGACCCGCTGGTAGTGCTCACGGTAGGTGGCACCTCGACACACACTTTGTCATCAGTCATCGAACTTAATGCAAATTCTTTAAAGAAGTACACGAAGCTCAAGATTTTCTTGTCACTCAGTGCAGCTGAAATTGACCTCCAGTTTAAAGAACTGAATCCCTTGAGGAAAATGTCCTAGGAAATCATACATGACGTGAGGAGCTGGCACAATTTGAGAAGGTATTTGGAGAGAGAGAAACAGGGAAATGTTTCTGCTCCGGGTGCCGGGGCCCCCACTCCGACGCCCCCGCCGGCTCTCTCGCTCTTCCCACCGTCCCTCCTCACGGGAGCCCCACAGACTCCCCCCAGTCCTCACCCCCCACCCCGTGCCTCCTGCTCGCCCCCACGCAGAGCCTCCGCCTCGCCCGCCCGCCTCAGCCTCCGTGCCGCTTCTTCGGGGGGACGGGGCTTTCTGCCCCCCGCGGTGTGAACGGCCTGGTCTGTGCTGCAGGGGAATCACCCCAGCGCTCACCTGTGCTCACCTCTAACTACTCATTAGACTGTAAACTCCCCAAGGTCTCAGCCACCTTTGTCCTGACCTGCATCACGTCCCCGGAAGCGGGGACGGTGCCCGGTGTGTGAGAGGCCGTGCAGAAGGGAGGCCTCGTGCTCTGGGACTGGACGGGCTGGCTTTGAAACTGGCTCAGCCTCCGTTTCAGCGGATCTGAAGTCCCAGGAAATCCGACTCAATTGAAACAACCCATCACGGGTTTGATTACCGCTCTCACATAACCCAGATCTGGAGGGTCAGGCTGCTGACTCTGGTCCAGTGACTCCGGGAGGTCACAGGGCCACTTCTCTGCTGTTCTCTTGGCCACCCCCTCAAGCTAGCAAGATGGCGCCCATCACACCGGCCATCTGTCTGCTGTCTAAGCAGGGGGAAGGCAGGATGCGGAAAGAGTGCACCTGCTCCTTCTCACCGGGAAGTCCAGGGCTCGTCACACGGACGACCACCTGCGGGGGAGGCTGGGGGAGTGGGCGTCCGTAGTGGAGCTGGCTGTGGAGTGGGGGCATGAAGATGGCTTCTAATGGTCCCTTACCAGGCCCACCACAGCTCCTTCCCTCCCCCTGTGCCTGAGTTCCCTGATCTGGAACATGGAGAATAAAAGTACTACCACGTGGTGACCTCATGAAAGTTTAACGAAACTCTCTATGTACAAAGCTCAGAACAGATTTGGTGTAAAATGAACAAGAGCTCCATCAATATGGCTGCTCCATCCAGTAGACGCTATGAGAGGTTTGCTCCACGAATGAATTAAAGAATCACCGGGTAGCTTCACAAAGGGAGTCTGGTAAAGATGCTCCTTCCACGCTCGTGTGAAGAGTAAAAGGCAACTAGAGAAGGCGGCAGGAAGCCGGGCAATGCCGCTCAACAGTGAGGCCCTCCAAACACTCACGGTCGGCTCCACCATAATGGATATCCACCCAATGGATAATTACTTCGGTGATCGCCTTCCCACTTTAAGTCTGTTCCCAGCAGGCACTGAGTGGGTCCCTGGTCAGCTTTCTCAGTCTGTCCTCAGTTTCCCCAGGCACAGAACGGGGAAGAGATCGTGCAACAAGAGTAGAAGCAGCAGGTGTTACGTATACTGACAGCCGCAAGCGCAGGCCAAGGGCCTTATGCAGGAAAACCTTGGGTTGTGAGTAACTCATTCCGTGAGCGTTCCACAAGATGAGACACATTTCTAATAAATTTTAACTTAATAAACGGCGTCGTACCTGACGCCGAATGTCACATGATCACAACTGAGCCGATGGTTTTTGAAATTCGCTTTGATATACGAGTGCTTTGGATTACAAGCATGTTTCCGAACCAATTATGCTTGTACACCACGGTTTTACTGTACTCAATTTCTCTGTGATCCTCTCAACAATATGACAAATAACTATTATACTTATTATTTTTGCTTTTTGTGGATATGAAACTTACAAATAAGAGCAACTTGTCTACAAATTACAATTTTGGAATAAATATTTGAAAGCAATGTCAATTAAATCTGGAAAAGATAATAATTAACTTCTTAAAAATATGTGCCCTTTCCCCTGGATTCATTCATTCATTTGTTCATTCACTCATTCATTCTTTAGGAGTCACCTTGATAAAAGAGATTTTCAACTTTTAATGTTGGTGGGCCCTGCTCAGGGGCTCCAGCGAAGCTATACTTTAACATTTCCCAAGGTCAAGAGGAATCCTCACACCCTCAAAGCTGGGGCTCTGTTTCTGCCCCAAGCACACACTGTAGGCCTAAATTATTTTTTAAAAAATGGGAGCATTCCAAATATAAAGATAAGGAAAACAACAACAACAAAATCTCTCTGGTTCCCATAAGATTAAAGTCTTACAGCCTCCCACATACTAAAATCAAAAGATAAAGTCTGTAACTTTCTGGAATGTCCTTCATCATGATGATTTGTACCTCTTCTTGCAAGAAAAACATCACCCTGCACCAAACGTTCCTTCCCCAGACCACTCTCTTTTTTGGGAAAATAGTAGATCCCGGGCAGCTGTCTTAATTTGGGCTCAAATAAAACTCTTTTCCTTTCTCTTTGAAATTTTAGGGGCACCTGGGTGGCTCAGTCCATTAAGCATCTGACTTTAGCTCAGGTCATGATCTCACTGTTCATGTGTTTGAGCACCACATCAGGCTCTGTGTTGACAGTTGGGTGGGAGCCTGGAGCCTGCTTCAGATTCTGTGTCTTGCTCTCTTTCTGCCCCTCCCCCAGTTGTGCTCTCTCTCTCTCACACACACACACACTCATAAATATTTAAGAAATAAAATTTTAGGGGTTCCTGGGTGGCTCGGTCGGTTGGGCATCTGACTTCGGCTCAGGTCATGATCTCACGATTCATGGGTTTGAGCCCCACATACGGCTCTGTGCTGACAGCTCAGAGCCTGGAGCCTGTTTCAGATTCTGTGTCTCCCTCTCTCTCGGACCCTCCCCTGTTCATGCTGTCTCTCTTTCTCTCTCTCTGTCTCAGAAATAAATAAAACATTAAAAAAATTTCACAAAATGGTGGCATCTGGGTTGCTCTGTCTGTTGAGTGTCCAACTTTGGCTCAGGTCATGATGTCACTCACAGTGCATGAGTTTGAGCCCTGTGTCGGACTTCCTGCTGTCAGTGCGGAGCCTGCTTGGGATTCTCTCTCTCTCTCTCTCTCTCTCTCTCTCCCCCCCCCCCCCCCCCGCTGGTCGTGCTTTCTCTCTCAAAAATAATTAAACATTTAAAACTATTTTTAAATAAAATTTTAAGAAAGTTTTGTTCATTCTGTGTCAACAAATTGCACACACTTTTTGTGAATTTGTGAATGCACTTTTGGAGATAAACTCAAGAGTGTATAAGACTCAGCCCAGGTCTCCAAGAATTCCATTCTTACCGGGGAGAGGAAATATATACTCAGGTGTATTTAAAGAGTCCCGCATGAACAAAAATACTTGTAGGAATTGATACTGCAATTTACCAAATGCAGGATAAAGATGCAGATGTTGGAATAATCACACCGTCTGCAGAGACAAGGAGCTACCTTGCTTCCGCACTAAAGGGTCAAATTCAACTTGTTGGCCCCGGAAACCAGCCCAGCGTGGGGGGCGGGGAGAGAGGGAGGGAGGGGGCAGCGCCCCCCAGGGGCAGGCGGCAGGTGCAACACGCCCGAGAACTTTACCCCCCCCATCCCCCCCCACCCCCACCCCCCCCCCCCCCCC
>NW_024080632.1:319335-337868 GCF_003009895.1 Hyaena hyaena | reverse complement strand
CCCCCCCCCCCCCCCGGCACTGACCTGTATTCTGCCCACCCTTCCTCCCCTAACAACAAGCTACAGTTTCCATGCGGGTGCCCCCACCCCTACTGCAGGGACGGGTACCTGCGGCGGCGCTGACGCTTCCTGCCCAGGTGGGCCCATTCCCTTCAGTGACCATTTCAAGGGAAGTTCAAGGACGGTGGAGCCGGATTCCTGAAAGTGATGACCGGGTTCCTGGTTCCGGCTGTACCTGAAGCCTGCGGTCCCTGGAAACTTGAGCTGCAGAAACTGTTTTCTTAGTGCCATTTGCTTCTTTGCTTTTTGCATGTTTTATTTTGTTCTGTTTTGACGCTTGTACCTGAAAACCTTCTTATTAAGACAGAACGAGCCCAGGCAGGCCCCTGTCAACACCAGGGGAACAGAATAGACTTAACACCCATCTCCGCTCACTCCACGCTGGCTGCCTTCACAGAGGGCCTGCGGTGAGTTTCCCAGACACAGTTTTAAAGGGAAGTGACTACAAGCCAAAAAAACAAAAACAAAACAAAACAAAACAAAAAACAGAACTGATCCAGGTTTATGCTTTTCTTACACATTTCTTTGCAATTGTGTTCATCTGTTTCTACTTTCCCGTGAGTGACTCGGGTGTTTACACCCATTTTTCCAAATGTCCACGAACGGCCTCTCAAGAATCCCAAAGGGAATTCCCACCTACTTTGGGCACGATAACAGAGCTCTTTCTCCGTTTAAATATTTCCCTTAAATCATCTCGTAATGGCAGAGACTTCAAATAATCCCCCATCTATCACGAAACAAGTCTTTTCCTCTGCTATTTCTTGTGCAAGCTCTGAGCTTTATGCCTTGAAAGCATATTTACGGGGATCAATTTCCATTACGACTGCATGTTATTCTGAGTGGAAGAACGATATACACCCTGCCGTTTCACTCACCGGGGGCGTGGACGCGGTGGTCACAGACGCGCTCGTCAAACCTCAGTACCTGCAGCGGGGTGCTCTGCGTCAATAGCGGGAAGTGGACGCTGCAATTTCTGCGCCTAGAAGAAGGGACCCTGCGGTCCCAGAAACTCCAGTGATAGATCTGGTACAGGACACCATCAACAACATCACAGACCAGCTGACTTTTCCAGACGGAGAGGTAACAACCGACACTGGGGTCACAGGAAGGAAGTGCAGATGCTTAGATCTGAGGGTTCCCGGGTCCTGACAGTATGACAACCCCACCCCCAGCATTTTGTGTCGTTCAGATAGATGGTCACAATTTCTTAAGTGACACTGCTGACGTTGTTGATGCCTCATTTATCTCTCCAGGGAGATAATTGAAACTAAGCAGGATCTCAGAGCTGGAAAGAAATGCTAGAACATATTGGCTACTGACACCCGCCTTGAAGAAGAGAAAGGAGCCGCGATTCCTTCTTCTGTGTGTAGAAATGGACGCTCCAGTGGGTTTTTTGAGGGAAACAAAGGGAAGAGAAATGTAGCATGAATTAAATCTCCTTCCAGCTCGCGGCCCCCTGATAGACACCTGAAATTTGCAGAGTGTGACCTTGCTCAAGGAACTCACGGCTGCCTTACTTCCTTCATGTTTTTGTTTGATTAAAGCCAAAAAGTAACCTTATCTTAATAGCAGCTATAGTCCCTCAAGGTCCCGAAAGCCTTGCTTTCAAATTCCTTGGAGACTTAAGCTCTGCCTAACCCCCCACTCACTTAAAAGCATATAATCAGTCTTGTCACAACCTCAGTGCAGCTCTTCCCACCCACGGGTCCTGTCTCTGTGCCATCTGCTTGCACCAAATATGTCTGCAGAATTCTTTCGTGGCCCTTGGCTCAAGAACCGCACCAGGGTTCTTGACACAGAGTTAAAGAAGAGCGCGGGCACCGTATGCACCGGCACCACACATTCAGGAAAAAACCGAAATCTGGCGCCGCCAGAAGCGGGCATCTGGTATTTGCCAGGAGTCGTTACGATGGTGCGCCAGCCTGCAGACTCCCCGTTGACAAGTTAATTTACAGTGTCGGTTCTATTTCCATCTTCATTTTACGCAGAACTCGGGAAATGCGGAAATTCTAGACGGTCAAGAAAATGGACTGCCCAGCACTTCACCTTCTGGGAATTCAGGTGACATTAGCAAATGTCGTCCCGGAAGCCTAGTAAGGACATTTGCTGGCGCACCGGTTCTAACAGGAAGATGTGAGAAACAACCTCTACAAGTCCTTGAGGGAGGGAACTGCCTAATGAACAAAGTGTGCGTGTGTACAGGAGTGTGCAAGCATGCACGTGTGTGTGTACACATACCCCCGAGTGCATGTGTGTCCATGCGTGCACGCGTGAGTGCATGTGTGTGCATGCGTGTGCGTGTACACATACCCCGAGTGCATGTGTGCCCGTGTGTGCATGTGTGTGCATGCGTGTGCGCGTACACATACCCCGAGTGCATGTGTGCCTGTGTGTGCACACGTGAGTGCATGTGTGTGCATGCGTGTGCACGTACACATACCCCGAGTGCATGTGTGCCTGTGTGTGCACACGTGAATGCATGTGTGTGCGTGTACACATACCCCGAGTGCATGTGTGCCCGTGTGTGCACGCGCAAGTGTATGTGTGTGCACGTGGGTGTGTGTGTACACATACCCCTAAAGGCATAATGTGCCTGTGTGTGCACGCGCAAGTGCGTGTATGTGCACATGTGTGCATACACAGACCCCCGAGGGCATGTGTGCCCATGTGTGCACACACGAGGGCATGTGTGTGCATGTGTGTGCGTGTGTTAGGACTTTACACAGCAGGTGGAAAGATGGCACTATTGGACACGTATTGGTCAGTTGGTCAAGAGCAGGTTGGCGTCACGCCCCTGGTGGCTGAACCCAGGCCCTTCTGGCTTCTGTGACCATAGGGAGGTCCCTTCCTCTCTTGTGCCACCTCAGCTGTTAAATAAGACATTTTTCAAAGGGTTTCTGGGGATCCACGAGGCGAATGGGGTGGCGTGCGCACCTGCTGCCGGGGGCACGTGGTCGGATTGCCCTCCTGCCCCCTCTGGGTGTGTGTGTTTGGCCAACAGACTGAGCGCAGCTGGACTCATTCCTGAGTGGAAGCTGGAGGAGCACGAGACCCTTGAGCCGCGGCGACAGTGGCTGCTGCAGCGGCCTGGGCCCCGGGGTGAGGGCGGCGCCGAGCGAAGCCTGAGCCGGTCCGTGTGGGAGGCCAGGGGGCAAGAACGAGCCTCCGCCGTCCCAGCTGTTGAAGTCTGGGATCCCAAATAACACTTGACCGCGTTACTCTGACCCCGTAATCTCAGGCGAAGACAGAAACAAAACCCAAAACAGAGCGTAAATCCCATTAGTAAATTTGTGGCAGATTGGAATTAGCAATTCCGGCCTCAGGGTCGTGTGTCCTGGGGTCGGACGAGTCCCTGCGCGCAGAGTGACGGAGGAGAGAGGGGGTTCAGGCTGGTGGAGAAGCGGAGTGCCAGGTGGACCGAAGCCGTGAGCACCCACCCCTGGGGCAGGCTCGGAGCCGGGCAGGGGGGACTGGGGGCACGGTCACTTCCGCAGAATGAGAGAGACAGACAGCGAGACACAGACAGACAGACGGTAAAGAAAACACACCCTCTTTTTTTTTTTTTTTTGCATTTTTGCATTTTATTTTTTAACGTACTTGAGGTGTAATGGTTTTGCATGTTTTTGAACAAAGTTAGACGGCCAGAGAAAGACCCCTGTCCAGGCAGGTAAAAAGACAGAGAACAGTGAGGTCGGAAGACATAAAAAATGGAGAGAAAGACAATCATGGAGACGAGAGAGAGAATCAGGGAGAGAGAGAGAGAGAGAGAGAACACCTATCGGGTGAAATTTTGGTCTGCGTCCCCTGCCTTCTGCTGTCCTTTGCTCCAGATTCAGTGGGGTCCGTGCATACACACATCACAGCTCTGACAGCAAATAATAATTAAGGAAGTATCTCTCTATCTCCCCTCATGAACCTTACTGCTACCCCTTTGACAAAGCCCTGCTTAATTACAACTGTTACTCTGTTGTGTGAAAGAAATCTCTTTATACATCTTGGGCTACATTAAAATTTTTTTTTTTTTTTTTTAGGCTACATTAAAATTTAATCAAACTTCGGATTGCCACAGAATCAGCAAGCAAATGACAGCTGCTTGGTGAAAACCCAAACCCGATGAGATGCGACACTGAGAGAAATCCTCTCGAGGGAAAGTGTAGAGCTGCTGAAACTCCAGTCCACAATAATGACTTTATTTAAATATGAATAAGCCCTTCTGTGCGTGTTTTCCGAGAGCACTGGCTGGTGCCAAGGGCCTGGGGTGGGCAGCGGAGCCTTGGCTGGGGGCTCTGGCGGAGCCCAGTCCTTCGGGGGGACGGGGCACGATGGCCGGAGAAAACGGGAAAGCAGAGCAGAAGCAGCCGGAAGACAAGGACAGACAGACCCCGGGAGGGAGGGAGAGACGAGGAGTGTGGGGGGCAGAAGGGGCACAGGAAAGGACGTGGGTATAGAGATGAAGAGAACACGCAGGTGTAAATGGAGTCAGAAGAAGGGAACGGCAGTGTAACAAAGGGAGGAAAGCCATCAGGATGGAGACACCAAGGGAGAAGCAAACAGAACAAGGTCAAGAGCGGTGAGTCAAGGGCATGAAGGCGGCCAGAAAGAGATCGGCAGACGGAAATACCAACAGAGGCAGCAAGAAAGACTGAACGAAGAGACACACAGACAGGCAGCTCTTACAGCTACCCAAGTCAGGGGCTCCGCCCTGGGCAAAGTGAGCAGGCTCGCTGCTGTCTCCCTGGCAGGGACGCGATGTCATCAGGGCACCTGTGACCGTCCAGCCGAGGCTGAGTGAGCTCCGGGCCCTCTCACTGTGACATAATCACAAAGCCAGCACGCCAGGGAGACCTCCCTTCAAAGCACACGGCACGTCAGGGTCACATTCAGGTGTGACCTTCCAGGTTACTTTATTCATGCTTAGTTTATTTATAGAATGCCCACAACAAACTTAGGAGGACATGCTCTTTGTATATCCCACACTACAAAGGAAGGTATGAAGACAGACAGTACTTGTCCAAGGTCAAGTCGTGACATTCTAGGCCTGGTTCTCAAGTCCAGAAGATCGTACTCTTAAAAGCTATGTTATTTGGCTTATCAATACAATAACATGCTGGCGATGCCTAAAACCCATTCGATACTTCATCCTCGCAGCCGCTAAGCCAGGCGCTTTGCACACACCATCTCATTAATCCGCAGAGAGGGAGCCTTCCTTGACTATTTGCTTCCCTCCATTATTTTTACACTTAACTCACACTATCTTTTTCTGCACTTACAGCCATTCAAAATTATTTATTCAGTTACTTGTTTATGATCTGTCTTATCCAGTAAAATAAATCTGCAGCTTTCTGCCTTCCCACGAAGCCAATCCCATGAGGGATTCACTGCTCCCAGAATTTCTACCCCCCCACCATGAGTAGAAAACCAGACAAAATATATGTCATACCTGTATTCAGGTAAAGCCCTGTAGGAGCGCAAGACTGTGCTTATTGAGAGAAAGGGACGGTGCAACGTAAGCCTTACAGTTGTCACAGATGAGTGTCTGCAGGCATTTTCCAGGCAGCTTCTTGGAGAGGAAGAAACCACTCAGGAGTCGGCCTGACCGGAGACTCAGAGAGTAAATAAAGGTGAAGGTCGTTAATTCAACTGGCCTGGAAGGAAAGTGTCCAGAGAAAGCTCCGAACTCCTGCAGAGAGGCCCCCTTCTTCTCGGGCCGTGTGCTCTCTACGCATGCACGGGCCAAAGTTCCCAAGGTCAAGAAAAGCATCACCAAAAGTCACAAGTCGAACTGCTTCTCTGACTCACAGTTGACCGGGTCCAGTCCATGTTTCCAGGGGCCAGATGGAGGGACTGTATCATACTTTGTATTGAATACAGTTGTCAGATGGGTCATATCTTTAAAATTGGACTAAATTAGGGGCACCTGGGTGGCTCAGTCAGTTAGGTGTCCAATCTAGGCTCAGGTCATGATCTTACAGTTTGCAGGTTTAAGCCCCACATCAATTCTATGCTGACAGCTTAGAGCCTGGAGCCTGCTTTGGATCCTGTGTCTCCCTCTCTCTCTGCCCATCCTCTGCTCGCTCTCTCGCTCTCTCGCTCTCTCTCTGTCTCTCAGAAAATAGAGAAACATTTTTTAAAAATCTAAAATAGGACTAAATTAGCCCTAGAACAGAGACCACTCTGCACCTGCCCTAATGAAGCTAAAAAGCAAGTCTCAAATTAATCAAATGATCTGCAAGGAACTTAACATCATGCGGGAAAAGAGTCCAATGCTGATAAAAGAAATACAATGGAATCTATGACTCAAAAATGCAAAATTCACAATGTCCAGGAACCAATTAAAAATTACCAAGCACTGGGGTTCCTGTGTGGCCCAGTCAGTTAAGCGTCCAACTTCAGCTCAGGTCATGATCTCGTGGTTTGTGGGTTCGAGCCCCACGTCGGGCTCTGTACTGACAGCTCAGAGCCTGGCACCTGCTTCAGATTCTGTGTATCTCTCTCTCTCTCTCTCTCTCTCTCTCTCAGAAATAAATAAAACATTTAAAAAAAAATTACCAAGCATAACAAAAAGCATAACAATATGACCCATGGCCAGAAGGCAAAATCAAACAATAGAAACAGATCCAAGGATGAAGGAGATAATTGAATTAGCAAACAAGGAACTTAAAATAGTTACTATTAATGTCAACTATATGCTGTAGAATATAAAGGAAAGCATGGGTATGATGAGGAGACATAAAAGGTCTAATAAAAGACTCAAATGGAAATTCAAGAGATGGAAAATACAGTATTTGAATTGAAAAATGCACCAGATGGGATTAACAGCAGATTACACACTTCGAGGGAAAATAATTTGAAGACACCGCAACAGAAAAATATTCAAAATGAATGCTCCAATCTGCTGTTGTAGCTTAAAAGCAGCCGCAGTTAATACACAAACAAATAGGCATGGGTATGTTCCAATAAAACTTTATTTACAACACCAGGCAGCGGGCCAGATTTGGTCTGACGTCATGGTCCCCCCCCCCACGATGATTGCCTTACCATGGTCATCAAAACCGCTTCTCCTCAAAGCTTTCCAGTCTCAGTTGCAGCTCAGTCCTTTCTGTTTTTCTGGATAAAAATCTCGGTGTCCTCATTCTCTCATACGCAACATGAAAGTCATGAACAAAACATCTCCGATCTTCCTTACAGTCCACGGCCACTTTGTACCAACTCCACATCCAGAACTAGACCTCAGCTGAAGCTGCCATCGGCTCTTGGCTCAACGATGCCATGCTACCCCTGAGTAGCCTTGACTTCTGCTCTAGTCCCTCATCGGACTCTGCTGCTGTGACCGACACGCCTAGCAGACCTTGCTCTTCTCAGCACCTGCCTCACTTGTCCACAATACGCGATTCTGCATGAAGCCTTTATAAAAAAGGAAGAGGCTCTAGGATGACCCACAACGTCCAATGCCATCTTACCCGTGCACCTCGTCTCCCCTTCCCTGCTTATCCTCGCCGGCCTTGCGTGTCTAGGTAGCTCGTTAATGTTTTCCATTTACTCATTCAGCATCTGTCCTCTGGGCGCCAGCTCTGTATGTGCTCATCCGCTTGCTTAGATGGTTCTGTAACGAAAGCCCCCTCCCCCACACTCTGCCTCGAAGAGCCCGATGTGTCTTTCCAGGCGAGGTTAAATTAACCTTGTTTTCCTCAACACCCACTGACCAACCTGAAATGCAGCTGTCATTGGAAAGATGGGATGGCAGTAAAGAGGAGAGGAAAAGGGGGAAAAGCAGAAAAAAAAGGAATGGAAGGAAGGAGAAAGGACACAGGCTGAAGACACGCTCCTCGGAGGACGGCATCCGTTTGGAAAGCCACGCGACTGCACTGGGACTATCCCTGTCCCTCCTTCTGCCGCTCTTTCTTCGGCAACTATTTCCTGAATGTCCCCGGATGTCACGTGGTCTTCTAGGTCGTCAGGTGGGTGACGGTGACAGATAAGAGCTGCCATCTTGGAATTAACAAACATCCCTGTAAGGACAGAGAGACAAATTAGCAGACAAATAAGTGTCCTGAGGCAACTGTGGTGTGTGCCAAGTGCTGTGAAGTTGTGATGGGCAGGCAGGGAGCCAAGCGCCGAGGGCGTCACCTCATCCTGCAAGGGATGATGCGCTTGGCTCAGCAGCTGGCAGTGTAGATGGAAGGCAGTGGTTGGATTCTGGATATGTTCCGGAGGTCAGAGGCACTGTGACTTCCTGATGGACTGGATGCACGTGGTGGTTCAAAATGTAGGTGCATCGTGGACGACTCCTAGATCAGTATTCCAAGCAGCTGGGAAGACCGAGGTGCCGTCTGCAGAGTCAGGAAGATTCCATCTGCCCACATGAGGAATGCAGCTGGGAGAACCCCCTGATCCCAGCAATTACCAAGAGCTTAGTTTAGCGGCCCCTTTACAAATCAGATTTCCAAAGCCAAATGTTGCTGGGAGAGGTGATTAGCAGGAATTTCACTATAGGAGAGGCTTGTTCTCACAGTTACAAATGATGACCTTTGAACTGGAGCTCACATCGGAATCACTGAGTAATCACTATGGCCCGGGAATCAACCACTTAATCAGTGGGCAATGGAAGAAGAAGGAGCCCCTGGTGAAGCACTAACGTCTCTACCTAGATGACTGTCTGATGAATGATTAATTACTCAAGAGGCACTTGCTGGTCTGAAGCTACTGAAGAAGGTCTGTGCGCCCACGCAGGGATGGTGACATCCAGCAGCCGCATCACTCACATCAGTGGCGGCCACCTAATGGAGGCCATGGTCATCTTCACAGGTGGCCCTTCATGTAGATGCTGCTCATCCCAGGAGAGAGCTGGGACTTGGGGGATGTGGGGTTTAGGTCAGTGCAGCCCCTACCTGGCCAGGTTTCATAAACAAATATTCTCTCTGAGTCTGGAGAACAGAAAAAAAAAAAAAAAATAAGCTGGACAAAGTCACCTCAACCATGCCTCAGGTTCCCTCGGAGGTTGAGTTTGATTGGGTGACCTCCAGTGTTGCCATCCAAACCAAATATCATCTGTGAACTCTCTGTTACTGAAATGCAGCTGACTGGGACAGGGACACAGACACCGGGAGAGAGACCCAGGGACTCTGGGTGAAGCAGGGTGAGGCAAGGTAGCACCGTCTGCTGTATGAGCTTTGTGAATCTGTGTATCACCTAAGTGCACGAACAGAGGAGAGAGCGAATGACGTATGCAACAGGAAGTTCAACAAAAGAAACTTCCTGAAGATGATGTCATGGGACACCGGGATCTGAAGACAGACCTGACCTGCTTTAAATCAGTTACAGGGGGTGCAGGAATGGCTCAGTGGTTAAGCGTCCAACTCTTGGTTTTGGCTCAGGTCATGATCTTGCAATTTGTGGGTTCGAGCCCCACATCGGGCTCTGTGCTGATAGCTTGGAGCCGGCTTGGGTTCTGTCTCTCCATCTCTCTCTGCCCCTCCCTCTCTTGTGCTCCCTGTCTCAAAAAATAAATAAATTTTAACAAAAAATTTCAAAATCAGTTATGTAAGCTAACTGATTCCTTTTACATCTTAAACCAGTTTATTTTGGATTTTTTCTATCATTGGAAACCCAACCATTCGTGATCGACGAGACAGTAATTTGAAAACTTTGAGAAACAGATTTATGATTTTATCCAAGGTATGATTTAGTGAGTTTCAAACATTTCTGTTTTAATAATAACCTGTCATTGGATGATGCTGGTGATGATAAATACATCACATACGGAGGGTTCACTATGCATCGGGCAACGTTTTAGACACTTGACACATGTGTGAACTTGTATAATCCTCACAGCCAACATGGCGGGTAGAGACCTTCACTGTCCCCGCTCTGAAGGCAAGAAAGCCAAGCAGCAAAATTGAGTGGACCGTTCAGAGCAGCTGAGTGGTAGAGCCTGACTCCGGGCTGTCTGGTAGCAGGCTTACTGCGTTTGTTGAAATGCAAAGGCACGGCCCAGTTGGACACACAGGACCAGCGGACCAACATGGGCTTCAGTGTCTCTGCCACAAGGGTCCCCACTGTCCCTCACTGTCCCCACCAGCCCTGGGCTCCAGTTGCAAGGATTTTATAAGTGAAACATGCTGGGGCCATTCTGCATCTTCATTGAGGCTGCAAGAGCACAGCCAGCCACCCCCCACCCCCCCGGGGACATCCAAACACAGTCCTTCCTGGTCCCTCTCTGGAGGATACAGAATGGAAAGGCAGACGGTCCCATCCTTGATGAGGCACTATCCATGGTCAACCACCCGCCTGGAAACATTGCCAGTTGGTCATGATGTGCTTTGCTTCCTTTTATTTTTTAAATTTATTTATTAATATTTGTTATTTTTTAGAGAAAGAGAGAGAGAGAAAACAAGTGAGTGGGGGAGGGGCATAGAGAGGGAGACAGAGGATCCGAAGCAGGCTCTGGGCTGTGAGTGCAAAGTGGAGGGGTCAAACCCACAAACTGTGAGGTCACGACCCGAGCCACAATCAAGAGTCAGATACTCAACCGACTGAGCCACCCAGGAGCCCCATCTTTGTTTCCTTTAAAAGATTTGAGGTAACAGGGGTACCTGGGTGACTCAGTCAGTTGAGTATCTGATTCTTGGTTGTGGCTCGGGTCGTGATCTCGCAGTTTGTGGGTTCGAGCCCCGCATCTGGTTCTGTGAGGACAGCGTGGAGCCTGCTTGGGATTCTCTCCCTTCTCTCTCTGCGCCTCCCCACTCAGCTCTCTCTGCCTCTCTCAAAATAAATAAATAAACTTAAAAAATAAGACTTGAGATAACAATTAAAAATTAGAAAACAAAATTCATCTTAAAATTTGGGCCTGTCACAAAAATGAGGGACAGTGAGAAATCTTGGGTTGTGACTGCGTCTGGGGACAGTGGAGTCAACGGTGTTCCCTGCAGGCGGGAACGAGCCCTGATCAAAGGCCTCCCTCCCTCCTGTTCTTCCTACCTCCTTGGCCTTCGCTCATCTGAGTCTGAATCCAGGTCCTGGAGAAATCCGACTTTAACCCCTCACCCCGTGGTGTCTGTAACACCATTGCAGGCATCGGGGTGGGGGTGTTATAAACATTGTATGTGCTGGGCTGCTGGCCCTTTGCACCTGGGAAACGCTGCTCCATGGCAAGGACAGCAGCTTTGGTTCAGCTGTGACTGATAAGCACCCTGGACAGCAGCCTGTCGTGTGTGTGTGTCTGTGTGTCTGTGTGTCTGTGTCTGTGTGTCTGTGTGTGTGTGTGTCTGTGTGTGTGTGTCTGTGTGTGTCTCTGTGTGTGTGTGTCTGTGTGTCTGTGTCTGTGTGTGTGTGTCTGTGTGTGTCTCTGTGTGTGTGTGTCTGTGTGTCTGTGTCTGTGTGTGTCTCTGTGTGTGTGTGTCTGTGTCTGTGTGTGTGTCTGTGTGTGTGTCTGTGTGTGTGTCTCTGTGTCTGTGTGTGTCTCTGTGTCTGTGTGTCTGTGTGTCTGTGTGTGTGTCTGTGTGTGTGTGTCTGTGTGTGTGTGTGTGTGTGTGTGTGTGTGTGTAGGACCTGGGCAGAGTCAGCCCTGCCACAGGCAATGCCTGTAGCACCTGTCACCTCCCCTCCTGGCCAGTCAGGGGACAGCAAGGTCAGGACATTTGGATGGGAAATAGAGGCTACCATGCCATAGTTTTCTGTGGCTGCCCTCAGATGGCATCTGAGAGCTGCCCCAGGGTGACGCACAGGGTGCTCGGGGGAAGGTGACTCCCGCCCTGGGCTCTGGAGCCTCCCGTGTCTTGCTGCCCACAGCTTCGAGTGCTGCCTCCTCCTCCTCTGCGAGCTCCCCTGCAGGGATGGTAGGACTGCATGATCGTCACCAGCCACGGTGACATCTTCCAGGGTCAAAGGCGTTCCTAGGAAAGGGAGAGGTGGCAGATGTCCCCAAGGCCACAGCGCCCCTTCCCTGGGTCTTCTCTGAAGTCCCAGCTCCTTGTCTCGGAAGAGAACCAGCAGCTTCTCCAGCTGGGTCTCAATACATAAATGAAGGTAAGGGAGGCTCCACCCAAGGGTGTCAGTGGTTCCTCTTGGTCTTTGATTGTGGGACAGAATCCTTCCTCCCCCATGAAAGGGGGAGAATTCTACTCCAAGAGAATTCTACTTCTGGGTGGAATATTCTTGCTGCCTTCACCCATGCCAAGGACTGAGTGTCCCTCAACCATCCCAGCTCCCACCGTGGAGGCCGGCACACGGACCCTCCATCAGGTGTTGGGAAGGAATGACTGGCCACCTGTCCCTGAAATCTGAACGGCGCTCCCCTGTTCACCAAGCATTTCAGGACTTCCGGTCCAACACAGCGGCTGACCACTTAGTTTATCTCATTTCTCCCCCCAGGACCTCACTGAAATGAAACTAAAGGAATAAAAAGCAGAAAACCCTCAACAAAAAGGGGCCTCCGGTGATCAAAGATCGAACCAGTCCTTTCTGGAACCGTGGTGACTGAGCAAGTAAGGGGGGTGCTTAATGGAGGATGTGAAGAATGGATTAGCATCAAAGTGAGGCGTCAGCTTTGGCAATGGGACACAAATGTGATAAATTCAAGCATCAAAATATATGTAAAACTAATAAACATCTAAGCAGAAGAAAGTGGGAAGGAGTCCAAGGAAGCTATCCATGCATCCATCAGAGAAGGGCGTCAGTTAGTACCAGCACTGTCTTTAGTGACGGAAAATTCTCTACCTGTGCTAACAAGGTCACCACCGGCTACAGGTGGCTTTCTGGCACTGGAAATGTGGCTAGTGCAACTGAAGAACTGATGTTAATGGTATTTAATGTGAATTAATTTTCATTTAAATGACGGCATGTAACCAACGGCCGCCATATTGGTCAGCTCAGGTGCTGTGCTCAGAGAGGTATGCGCACACCCCTGTTCACAGCAGCAGTATTCACAACCACTAAGGTCAGGAAACAACCTAAGTGGTCAGTGGATGAGCGGACAAATAAAATGTGATGCATAGGACGTGATATACGAGTGTTAGTCATCTTTAAACAGCAGGAAACCCGGCCATTTGGGACGTGGATCCCATCTGGAGCACATGATGCTAAGTGAAACAAGCCAGACACAGAAAGACAAACTGATCTCCTTTTTACATGGAACCTAAAAGAGCTGAGTGCATAGAAACATAGGGTAGCGCGGGGCTTGCCAGGGGGTGGGGGCTGCAGGGAATGGGGAGATGATGGTCGGGGGCACAGAGTTTCAGTCATGAGTAAGACTGATGAATTCTGAGGGTCTAGTGCACAGCATGGTGACCACGGTTAGCGGTACTGTGCTGTATACTTGAAAGCTGCCAAGTGGGTAGATCTTAAGTGTTCTTACCACACACACGCACACCCGTACGCGTGCGCATGCACAGAAAATGGTAACTACATGAGGTCATCGATGTTAACTAGCTTGATTGTGGTAATCATCTCACAGTGTATGTGGACATCAAAACATCGTCCTGCATACCATAAATACACACAGTTTTTATTTGTCAATTACACCCCAATGATCTGAAAACAATATAAATACACAAGTAAATGCATAAATGAAAGGAGAGCCTGCTACACTGGAATTAAATGCCGGCCTCCGAAAGCAACAATGGTGAGGGGGAGGTGGTGGCAGCGAGAATAACAATAGAAATAAGATGGGGCTCCAGTCACTGACTTGTTTCGTCTGGAACTTTCCACCTGATCACAGTGAGGTGTTTCAGTGATCAATATATCTTGTAGTGATTGGGTTTTTTTGAAGCTCAGAATGTTCACATTAAATTCATTGTCTTCTGTTAAATATAAGTAAAAAGGGAAAACTAGCACTTAAAAACATAGCACACCGAGTATGACGTCATCGTTATAAAGCATGACGTCATCTGCTGTCTGCCTGTCCTGCCCTCTCTGTGCATGGTGGTCGGGGACTTGGGTATGTCGAGTGAGTATCTGTAATATCACCGGTGGCCCTGTTGGGGCTGCCGGGATTCTGATTTTTCCCGCTCTTTGCAATGTGTATAGTGAGGCTGCATCCTTTTCCGTGACGACGATGGAGCAGGGCGTCCATCCAGCCGCGGGGCGGGGGTGGTGCTGGCGGAGGGAGGCGACACCCTTGCGGGCGGACAGGTGGCCCGGCAGGTGCTGCGCTGAGCGCGGGGTGGCGCTGCCGCGGGCGCCTTCGTCGCTCACGCTCGGGGAAAGCGGGACTCCCCGGGGGGACAAGGCCTCGAGGAGGCAGGGGGGCAGGTGGGGAGAGGACTGGGCGGGGGCAGGTGCGCGGGGACCTTCCGGGGGGAGGGGAGCGCGGGGCAGGTGTGGCCACAGCTGGTCTGCGCGCGCCATCTAGCGGGCGCCCCGGGGACCGTCGCGCGTGGCGCCCTCCGTTTGGGCCGGAGCAGCTCGAGCCAATCAGAACCGCCGTGGAGCAGTTTGTGAAAGGAAGGCCCCGAGGGAAGAGGGGCGCCGCGTGCACGGGGCTCCCCAGGAACCGCAGAGGGCGTGGCAACGTCCCCCGAGCCTTTCTCTCCCGGGAGGCGAGCGCGGGGGGGGGGCGTGGGGGGGGCACGAGCGGTCTTCAGGCCGCACCTCATCCAGGTGGCCAGTGGCCATGCCGCCCCTTCCGGAGTGGTGTCAATTTCGCCACGACTCTGAAGTGTCCCCCTTGGCCCGAGGATGAAGGTTTACTAGGCCCGTGTGATGGGCAAACACTGTGCATGTATTGCTGCCTCGTTTCACCCACAAAGGAACCTGGAATTACATCATTAGGGAGAAAGACACGGGTCCCCTGCGCACAGAAGTGCATCTCACACTGCAGGCTTCAGGGGGTGCGGGAGCAGGTGTAAACGGAGGGTCTTAACCAGTTCCCCCAACTGTGGAAAAGGGTGGGCCCCACTACCGTCAGCACGGGGGCACCTTGGGGGGAGGGCGCAAGTAAGAGGAAAGGTGAACTTTCTTCTCAAGAAGAACATTATATTCTCAGAATACAGCCCCCTGATGATTTTACCATCTTGAAGGGTGTGTGTCAAACAGGCAAATAAAACCCTTTATATAATAACACTCAATTTTGTCATTTGGGACTCATCACCCAACAAAACAAAAACAATTCCCGAGCAGAAGCCTGTGATGGATGTGCCACTCGACGGATGTTTCCACGAGACAGATCATAAATATTAATGGTATTGACAGAGCCTTAAAAACGTGCCCTGGCACATTCCGTCTGCAAGAGAAACACTCTGGATTCTCGTGCTTTGCTTCACTGAGTGACAGTCACTAGTTTCTCTCATGAACTTGTTTAGTTGGGTCTGTGCTTCCCTTTCATCTTCGGAAATTACCCATCAGCAAAGGTTTTCCTGAGTAGACTCGGGTCAACCGAACTGAACATCTTAATGGGTTTTCCCTTCACCTTTCCCACCTTCCCTACTAGAGCGCATTTTAACTTCATCTTTGTATCTCTCGATTTTGACTGTGCGCCAGGAAATGGCCTCACCTCAGCACGGCAAGTGGCCATTGTGGTGCCGGGTTTGCTGGCCGTGGTCACTGGTGTCCGGAATTCTTAGCGGCGGGTGGTCAAATGGCCCTGGGCGCTTGCAAGGGCGGCTGTCCGCTGTGTGGACACCGCGTGCAGCTGCATAGAGTGCGCTGCTTTCGGTCAACAGAGACGGTTATCGCTGGTCGTTTGCACCGTGTGTTGACTGGGTGGCCTGGGACTTAGGAGGAAAGAAACGAGCAAGTGTCAACATGGCAGGCGGAAGTCCTAAAGCAAGTCTGTAGATGAAAAACCACGTGACGATGGATTGCAAAACGACGCTGCGCCCCCTACAAGCTGTCCTCCGGGCTCTACTCAGGACTTCCCGAGTGCTCTCTGGGTTTTCTCACAACTCTGGGGGAGGCAAGCTTTGTGCTGTCGTGCACACACAGAAATATGCATTTCTGGCCATTTAGGGGCCCGTCTCTATTTAGGGAGCACTCTTACAGGGGTTCTGGGATTGCATAATCTCCACTGCTGGAGCTGGAGAGGCCCATGTGTGTTACGATGTCTCTTTTGCTCAGTTGAACATTGGCTCTGAGATCATGGCTAGCGATTGGAGCTCTGTGATAACCTGCGACCAAAGCAGGTAGTCTCTCTTTTTAGTGTATTCCACTTAAAAAAAAATTTTTTTTAATGTTTTATTTATCTCTAGAAGAGAGAGAGAGACAGCGTGAGCAGGGGAGGGTCAGAGAGAGAGGGAGTCACAGACTGAAATAGGCTCCAGGCTCCGAGCTGTCATCACAGAGCCCGACGCGGGGCCCGAACCCACGAACTGCGAGATCATGACCTAAGCGAAAGTCAGACACTTAAACGACTAAGCCACCCAGGCGCCCCTAGTGTATCCCATTTTTAATCAGCACTTTGGCTGTCCACAAACCCCCTAACCTGCTGGAAGACGGCCTTTCTGGGACATCCGTCCCTCTGCTCTTAGAGCTGAGTAGCTTCTATACATGTAAGAAGCTTATTTTATTTTTTTTTTACATGTAAGCTTTTTATTTCGGAGTAAGTTTCGGCTTGTGGGAAGTCGTAAAACTAGGACAAAGAGTCTCACGTATGCTCCCCACAACGGTACATCGGACATGGCTGAAGTACAATATCAAGACCCTCCATTCCTGGTCAAGCTTGAGATGACCACATCCCCCATCTGACAGCTTCACCACAACATCATAAGAGACCGTGAACCAGGACCATCCAACGAAGCCATCGTGGGTACACCCTTGACCCACACAAACTGTGAGACAATAATTACTGGTTGTTTCAAGTGGCTAAGTGGTGGTATTATTGTTACACAGCAACAGATGATTAAGATGGGTGTGTGCATCGTTTCCAATAATAAGCAAGGGTGCTGGGCAGCATTGTGCACTCAATTCTTCACATTGTCTGCACATTTTACCCATGATCTAGACCAGAGAGGACATATGGAAAGCAGCATGTCAAGTACATGTACACACGTGTTAAAAACAAACAAATTTGTCACATAATTTGCGAACTTGGTTCTTGTCATTATTGCTCATGGCAGAAAATCCAATGTTCATTTCCTAATGGACAGAAGCTATAAATCTCAATGCAGACCAGGGGAAATAACACCCCATGAATTTTACAACACAGGCAGGGGGTGTGTTAGGATGCACTGGCCTTCAAGTAAGATAATAAAACAGGATTCTAAACAATAAAGCAAGTTATTATGCTTTGTAACAAGGAGTCTGGAAATAGCATCATGGGACCCAAGTAGGGCAGAAGTGCATGGAAGAAAGACACAGGATGGGAGAAGAACAAAGTATTAATAGTGGCTCTTTATAATTTATGCTTTCCAATTCTTCACTGATGAACCATATATATTTGTTTAATTATTATTAATGTTTTTGGTTGTGAGTGTATTGCAGATTCACATGCAGCTGTAGGAAATACAGGAGAGGGACTCTACTTTCCTTTTATCAAGCTTCCGCCAATGGAACCATCTTGTATAAATATAGCACAGTATCGCAATATCACAACATCTACCAGGAAGTACACATTTATACAACCCACTGACAGTATTCAAATTTGGGTGGTTTTACATACATCCGTTTGTGTCTTTGAATATTTAGTTCTACGTAGTGTTTTCACCTATGCAAATGTGTCTGATCACCACCGCAGGCAAGAATAGCTTCCTCACCACATGATGTCCTTCTTAATTCCAGTGCGCATCCTTCCAAACCCTCTGTGCCCTGTCTGGCCCCGAACTTCTGGCCACCACAAATCTGTTCTCCTTCGCTAGGATTTTGTCCCTTCCAGATTGTTACATTAAGGGGGTCATATAGGATGAAATATTTGGGGATCCCATTTGGGATTTGGGATGTGCCAGATATAACCACTCACCCATTGAAGATATTTGAGTTGTTTCCGAGATTTTTGCCTGTTACAAATAAAACTGCTATGAAGATTCATACACAGGTCTTTTTTCGTGAGCGTGTGCACGTAAGTTTTCATTTCCCCGGAATAAATGACCAAGAGTGTCCTGCTGGGTCGCTTAGCACCTTGTACTACATTTTAAATTTCTCACTAAAAGTAAAGAAGAAAATTCCAAAGGTGAAGCAGGCATGAAAGTGAGATGTTACTCCAACAATTGGGATTACTTGATCTAGTTAATCTAGATCCCAAGATTTTATTTTATTTTTTTTAATGTTTTATTTATTTCTAGGAGAGAGAGAGAGAGACAGCGTGAGCAGGGGAGGGTCAGAGAGAGAGGGAGTCACAGACTGAAACAGGCTCCAGGCTCTGAGCTGGCAGTCAGCACAGAGCCCGACGCGAGGCTCGAACCCACGAACCGCGAGATCATGACCTAAGCGAAAGTCGGACGCTTAACCGACTAAGCCACCCAGGCACCCCGATCCCAAGATTTTAGATGCAAATGAAGGTAATTACCTAATTTCATCTTTATTTTGTAATGTTTTTTTTTTTTTTT
>NW_024080632.1:314091-317929 GCF_003009895.1 Hyaena hyaena | reverse complement strand
GGGGGGGGGGGGGGGCGGGGCATCACCCACGGCAGACACGGCTCCCTGAATGCTGCTCAGACCCGGTTCCCTACATGGGCTCTCAGCCGGAAGGGGCCCCTGCGGTGAGAATCACAATCACAGTCTTAATTGAAAATTTGCATGTATCCCACAATAAGGGAAACTGGAGACCCAAACTCATCACGTGGCCTTTGCCTAGGGTTAGGCAAGCTGCAAAATTTAAAGTAATCAAATGCAGGGGGTCCACACACACCCTCCACAGGACCACCTTCACTTCTGACATCAACTGTCCATTCAGGGGGTTCCCCCAACCACCCTCAGAGTCAACAGTTGGCTCAAAGGATTCACAGAATTCAAGATGCTCTTCTATTCGTGGTTGTGGCTTGTTGTGAAGGGAGAGGATACAGACTGAAATTAAGCAAAGGAGGGATGCATCAGACGGAGTCTGGGAGGCTTCCAGACCAGCCCCATCATTCTTTCCGTTGGAAATCTGTTGTGTGCACTGTCTGTATGTTGGAATATTCTTCTCTGTGCTTTCACATTTATCTCGAAACTCTCTTTCCCCCTTACTTTTGATACAAATGTGGTCAATGAAAGCATTTAGTCAATACTTCCTGGCCACTTTCTCACAGCGAGCACTTCACACAGGTAAACCGATTGATTTCAGCTCCATAACACCCCACCACTGTGATGTGATAGTGGCCGACAGTGGCCCCCAGAGCCATGTCCTTACCTAATCCCAATAACCTGTGAATGTGACCTTCCTTGGAAATGGGGTCTTTACAAATGTAATCAAATTAAGGATCTAGAGAGATGGGGAGATCACCCTAGACCGTCTGGGTGGGCCCTGTACTGGGTTGAATGGTGGTGGTTTTTCCAAAAGACACGATATCTGGAACCTATACGTGTGAGTTTGTTTGGAAAGGCTCTTTGCAGGTGTAACTGAGTGAGTGATCTTGGAATGTGCTCATCGTGGATTAGCCAGGAAGACCCTCAATGCCAGAGCACGTGTCCCGGTAAGAAGACGACAAGATGCGGAGAAGTGGCCAAGTCCATGTGGAGTGTAGGCAGAGACTGGAGTGACCCACAGCCAGGGAATGACAGGAGCCACCAGAAACCGGAAAAGGCAAGGAAACCTCTCATGGTTTCTAGCTTCCTGTCAGCAGGACTGGTTTCTTCCGAGACCTGGGTCTTCACATGGTCTTCCTATCATGTTGGATTAGGGCTCATCCACCTGACCTCATGGTACCTTAATTACTCCTTTAAAGCCCCTGTCTCCAAATACAGACACACTGTCGGGTCTGGGGGGTCAGGACTTCAGCAGGAATTGGAGAGAACACAAGTCAGCCCATCACCGTGTTTAAGTTTGCAATTATTTAGACCTTTCGGGAGACCTCACGTGCTCTTGAAAGCAATGGCTTTTCTCTACACTTTGTACTTTTTCTTCTTTCCGTTAACTGGAAAATAACAGTCTGCTGTAATGAGTCACTCAGAGCCAAAGTACACCAAATCCCTCACCACTATTTTTGTTTTTTTGCAAATGATTAAATATTACTTTCTTTCAGTTTATAGCATAATCCAAGCGACAGCCGATCCATCAGCGTATCTGCTGATGGTTAACTACAGCATTTTGCATTCATTATTCCCTACTTATGTCATTCTTTTAAAAAGAGGAATAACTTAATTCTGTCTCTTGACAGCAGGGAAATTAAATGGTGAGCCATAAAGATGAGTGTTTCTCTGGAAAACGAAACACCAACTGCAGATCTATAAAACCCAGCCAGAAGTATGTCACCTCAAAATGAGATAAATAAAGACAAGCTTCTGGAAAAGCCTTTCAAATCAGAAAGTAAAGAAACTTTCAGACCTCAAACACAACTTGCCAACTGGTGCAGCCAATTTAGGGAGCAGTTTGGCAGCCTAGAATGTGGAAGATACATATACCCAGGCACGCAGGGATTCCCCAGCTACGTATAGACCCCGCACATTTTTTACCGTAACCCACACTTTTAATATATTGTGCATGGTAAGTCAGTCAGAAGGACAGATACCTTATGTGTTCACTCATAGGTGGGATTTGAGAAACATAACAGATCACAGGGGAAGGGAAGTAAAAATAAGCTTCAAATAGAGAGGGAGGCAAACCATAAGAGACTCAAATACAGAGAAAAAAATTGGGACTGGCTGGACGGGATGTAGTGGGGGGATGGGCTAAATGGATGATGGGCATTGAGGATGAGCACTGCGAGTTGTATGGAAGGGGTGAATTATGGGAATCTATTCCCAAAGCCAAGACTGCACTGTATATATTGCATGTTAGTTAATTCGACAATAAATTATTTAAAAATGTTTTGCATGGCATCTCAGAACACATACGTATGCATGGACAGGCATATGTACACACACACATCTTTGCATGATGGCTGATGGACAATGTTGGGGAGAAAGAATTTCCTCTGCCTTCCAAGGTCCTTCTAGATGGGCTAAGAATCAAATGGAGAGGAGACAGATTGACAGGAGAAAATCATATTTCGTTTCATTTCTACGAGAAGCCAAAGATGGGAAACTCCAAAGAGACAACGTGAGGCTCATAAAAGCGAAGGAGAGCAGTCGGGTCTGAGGACACAAAGGGAAGGAAGACCTTCATCAGGAAGATAAAAGAGGTATTTGGAAAACAAAGCTCGCCTTCCTATGCAGATCAGTTTCTTGTAAAGAGCAATCTGTTAACAGCCCTCTTCCGGCTGCTAAACGGGAGGTGCTTGAACTCTTCCCTCAACCTGCTAAGTTTGGATTGGTTTTAACTGAAAATAACTTTTACGCTGAGGTGGCCCATCTGGGGGCGGCCTACAGCATTAGTTCACAGTGTGGTCTCGGGCCTGCAGGGCACCAGAGACCGGCCTGCAGGGCACCCCAGCGGGGAGACGCTGAGGCCGCGCGTCGGTGACACCAAGCTGAGCGCACAGACAGGTAACGGGCGCCGGGGCAGCGGAGGTCTTCGGAAGACACGCGCCCCAGCGCAGGGCTCGGCCCCCGCACTGTCGTGGGCACTGGCGGAGGGCGAGGCAGCTGGTGGAGGCGCCGGCGCCGACTCCGCCGCTGGCTGTGTGAGCACGAGCAAGGGACGTGCCACAAGGAAGCCCGCAGGCCAAGGACGGGACCCCTCGGGGGGCGGCGGTTCTCCCCGCCTGCTCTCCCTCCCGCACGGCCGCCGGGGCCCCGCAACATGCGCCCCCCGCGCGCTCTCCTCCGGGCGCTCCCGGCGCTCCACACCCCACCTGGAGGCGCGTCGGGGCCGGGGCGGCGCGGCCCGGCCTCCGGGGACCGCAGGGGCCCAGGGGAGGGGGGCAGTTCTGGAAAGAAACTGGGGGGCTGGAAGGGAGCGCTGGGTGTGGTCCAGAGGCCGTCGGGGCCGGGGCGCAGGTGGGGTGGGCCTGCGCTGGGGGCGGGGTCAAGGGAGGCGCTAAGGTGAGCCGGGTGGGCGGGGCTAGGGGAGGAGCTTAAAGTGAACCTGAGGCGGGAACGGAGCTCAGGTGGGATGGGTTGGCCTAGGTTAGGGGCGGGGCCCCGGGAGCGGAATAGGGTGGGCGGGGCCGTGGGCGGGGCCCGGGAGCGGAACGGGGTGGGCGGGGCCGTGGGCGGGGCCCCGGGAGGGGAACGGGGGCGGGGCCGTGGGCGGGGCCCCGGAGCGGAACGGGGTGGGCGGGGCCGTGGGCGGGCCCGGGGCCGGGGCGGGGCGCAGACTCAGGGGACGCAGAGCGCCTCAGGGCTGAGGTAGGGCAGGAGCGGGCGGCTGTCGCGCAGGCGCTCGGGAGGTGGCCGCCCCCCCCCCCCCCCCCCC
>NW_024080632.1:280905-314054 GCF_003009895.1 Hyaena hyaena | reverse complement strand
CCCCCCCCCCCCCCCCCCCCCGATCTCAGGTGTTTCCAGAGTGGGGAAGCCGAACCTGGGACCGGGCGATCGGCGAGAGGGCTGGCCGCCCCGGGAGCGCCCGTGCGGGGCTGGTCCGGCCGGGATGGGGGGATCCCGCCGGGGGCGGCGGGGAGCAAGCCTGGCGGGCCCTGAGAGTCCGGGGGCCGCCCCGGAGTTGGGGAGGGGGCGTGCCGAGGGGAAAGTCCCGCTGGTTGTCCCCGCTGGCTTCGTGTGCCCCCGGGTCAGACTGCGGTTCTGCGGCAGGGCGTCCCAGCCCTAAACTGGGGGGCCCTGCCCTGCCCCCAGCCCCGTCCATCAGCGCCCACAGATGGTGGCGCGGACCGCCCCCTAGTGGGGCTCCACGCCCCTCTGGCGGTTCGGGATGAGGAAACAGGGTTTTGCGCCCTCTCGTTCCCAAACAGGAGGTCCCCGAGAGCCGATCCTGGCCCACGAAGGAAGGCACGCCCACAGTGCTGGGATCTCTCCGCAGGCACCTGAGATTGATCTCCAGGCAATTTGGGGTTCCTGGTGGAGGCTGTGGGACCCGGGCTGGCGTCTGGGGGAGGTGGGTGCGAGTGCTCCTGGACAGAATTGAACTTCCACCTCTCCATAGCAGAAATGCACAGACTCTTGCAGTGGAGGGAATTTAATTAGCACCTAATGTTATGCCCAGATCGCGATCTCCCCAAAATCCCAAGACCACCAAGGAGTCCGAGTCACGGACGCAAAAGCAAAGGGAGTTTATTCGGGCTCGAGCTCGGGCTCCCGGACCTCACCAACGCAGTGGATCCGAGCTGACAGCCCCAAGCAAAGGCACAGTAGGGTTTTTATGGGGTTTGTGACGGGGCAGTTACAGAAATTGTGGCAGGGGAACAGTGATCCAATCATAATTATTCGACATCATTGACAGCAGGTTTAACCGTACACATTATCTAGAGTATTCCTTACTTTTGGTGGGATCCACTTACAACATCTAGAGTACCTTTAAATTCAGCCAAACACAGAGCGAGCCTAGGGTCTTGTTCAGTGACTAACGGGTTAACCTTAACATTAGGTAACAGGGTCCTATCTATAGTTTCTATCTCCAGGCCTCTCCCTCAGTAATGTGGAGGGTCCTGCCTTGGGCAATGTGTAACTGCCTGATAGTTTCCTGGAAGCTGAAACTTAGGCTTTCTAGTTTAGAGGGGAAACTTAAAGCCTGTCATGGAGTCAGTTTGGTTTAGACATGTGTACTTACACTAGCACAGCTTCTAGAAGGTTCCAGAGGAGCTCAGCTGCTATTATCTTGCTCTTTTTATTCTGCGCAAGTGGCATCGGGTGGCCGCATGGATTCGGCGACTGCAGAGCAGCGAGAGGATGGAGGGGAGGGTCAGCCTCGGAAGGGCATCGGGAGCCCTTCCCGCAGCACCCAGGCTCCTGGGGATTCTTGGGTCCGGCCAATTTCCAGGGAGAATGGTGCCCACTTTGGGTTGAAGGATCCGCAAGTGGCACTTCTGAGCGCCCGGGACCCTGGTGGCTAACTCCATTCTGCAGGTGCCTCCTGCCCCCTCGCAGGCAGCTGCTCGGTTCCCTTTTACAGGATGCGCTGACTTCTGAAAATCAAGGGCACACCCTAAGAACCACTTCTTTCCATGAGCCTTTCCACCTAAAGCTGGCCTCTAAATGCAATGGAAGGGGCATTGCTAAATGACATTTAAAAGTGGGCTTGGGGGGCACTTCGGTGGCTCAGTCATTTAAGCGTTTGACTTCAGCTCAGGTCATGATCTCAAGGTTGGTGAGTTCGATTGCGAGTCAGGCTCTAGGCTGACAGCTGGGGTCCTGGAGCTGCTTCAGATTCTGTGTCTCCCTCTCTCTCTGCCCCTCCCCTGCTCATGCTCTGTCTTTCGCTCTGTCTCTCAAAAATGAATAAACATTAAACATAATACTTGGTTTTGCTTTCCCGAGTCACTCACTACGCAGAGCCAGAAATTCCCCGGAAATCCCTCTTCTTTGAAGCTGCATGTTCTTACACTAACAACACCCCGGTTTTCACAAACATTCTCTCTACTGTTTAAAAATAGCCCCCTTTCTCCTGGGAGCCCCAGGTACTCCCCGGTGGGATGG
Organism: Hyaena hyaena; assembly: GCF_003009895.1. NCBI lineage: Eukaryota > Metazoa > Chordata > Mammalia > Carnivora > Hyaenidae > Hyaena > Hyaena hyaena. The sequence continues at coordinate 311,930 of NW_024080632.1, read as the reverse complement.
GGGTGTGGGTGAAGGTATATTTCCTTTCTGTGAACTTGACTAGGCAAACCAGGTCCCCAGGGCCAGTGCAGAAGGTTGGTGGGTCAGTGAATAGTGACGGAGCGTGGGCTCTTTTAGGTGGTGCGGTCCTGGAGGTCTTTGGGGAGGCGGACTTCGGAATAGGAACAGGACTGAGGAGGAGGAGAGATGGGTACTTGGAGGATCTGTTCAGTGGGGGCACAGCTAGAGAAAGGGAATCAACCTGCTGCCTGGAGGAACACGAAGAGGGGCAGGTGGTGGAGAGGAAGGTCAGGGGTCAGGGGAAGTGAGAGCTGGAAGTGGGCACGGGAGCCCCACAGATCTGATGGACACCTGAGGCTGGGGTCCCCCCCTGGAATCCATTCTCCCTTGACCTTCCTCACTGTAGAAACCCTGGAAAGCTCAGCACAGTAACTACTGTATTTTCTAACTTCTTTGCATCCGATAGGGATGAGCCTATGAGTAACTTATGTGTCGCCGTTTGTGGTGCCTGAAATTTTCTTGGTGTGTTTTTAATGGAAGGAGATGTGCCTTGCTATTTTCTGGTGGCCAGGACACGGACATAATGGCTGGAACCCCCACATCTGTCTTGGATCATGAGGTGACCTCAAGAAGGGAAGCTTCACACAGTAGAGCAACCAGAGGTCTCTGACGCAAGTCCTGGGCTGATCGCCTCTACGCTTCCCTGCCGCGACCAAGAAATACATTTCTTTCCGATCTCAGGCTGTGCACTGGGCGGAGGGGCGGGGGGGGGGGGGGGGGGGGGGGGGGGGCAGTGGGCTTCTGAGATTCACAGCGGAACCTTATCCTGTGTGATAAAGCAAGACAAAAACGAACCCTTCACATTCTATTCTGATGTAGAGGAAGGGTTTGGAGGGTTTTAAGACAAGGGATGGCATGGCTTACTTCGTTTTTTTTAAAGGCCCTCTCTGGCTGCTTGCAGAGATTAGATAGTAAGCTTCCAAGAGGAGAAGTGGAGCAGCGGGTTGAGGGCTCTGGCTACCCAGCCGAAGACACCGGTTGGGGTAGCTGATGGCGAAAGTAGTGTAGGTGATACTTGGGGTGGATTTATGCTCCGTGTACATTGCTTTATCAGATGTGCGGATTTTTTAAAATTTAGCTTTTTGGAGAAATACTTTATATGCAGTAAAGCACACTCATGTTCAATGTATAGTTAGAATCATTTCAATAAATATAAATACCTATGTGACAGTCAAGATATAGAGGGGCACCTGGGTGGCTCAGTTGTTGAGGCGTCCGACTCTTGATTTCAGCTCAGGTCATAGTCTCACAGTTGGTGAGCCTGAGCCCCGCGTCAGGCTCTGTGCTGACAGTGCAGAGCCTGCTTGGGATTCTCTTTCTCTCTCTCTCTCTTTCCGTCTCTCAAAATACATAAATAAAAATTTTGAAAAAGATCTAGAACATTCCAAAAAAAGATCTAGAACATTCATCAAAATTTGTTCTTCTTCCTTCCTGGTCTGTGCATGCAGGAACTGTGTGCCCAGGCAAACACTAGTTTTTGGTTGCGTTGTGTTTTCATTAGAAACTGGATATGTCCTTTCTAGAATATTCTATCAGTATTTTCATGCATCACGATGGGTCTGGTTTCTTGCAAATGCCATGAGATTCACACATGACTACACGACCCTGTAGTCTAGTCCTTTTTTTTTTTTTTTTTTTTAGTGCTGAGTGGTATTTTATTGCTGGGATGGATATACCTCCACTTGTCTATTTCCTCAGCGATGACTGATGCTGGGATTGTTTCCAGGCTTTGACTATTGTGGGCAAAGCTGCTACCAACATTCGTGTGCAGGCCTCTTTGCTAAGAGCAGAATTGCTGGGTGTTTGCTAAGTGCAGGTTTAAGCTATAAGGAGATACAAGGCTTTTTGGCAAGTTGGTCTCACTGTTTTACATTCCCGCTGATGATTTTTGAGACATCTTGCTCCTCATTCTCACCAACCCTTTGTATTATGAGTCTTCTAAATTCTGCCCCTGATTTACGGAGCCCTGACTGGGTTCCCCCAGCTGACATGCGTGGAGGAAAAGCCACGTTTGCCAGCAGACTGGGTGGCCCCGCACCGAGGCTCGAGGTGCAGGGAGGGGCTCTTGAGCGAGATTTCTGGGGAAGCCTTTAAATTGGACATGGTCTCTCCCCAAGAAGGAAGCACAGGAGAGTGTCCCCTGTGGGAGAGGCATCACCTCAGCTACACAGCATGTGAGTGGCTCCACCCCTGCCCTCCCCCACCCCCCACTACGGGATGGGCTTCCCACCATCCTGGTGATTTGAAGTCCTCTGTAGATGTCGCCGGTGGCTCCTGGGTTCTTGGGGTCCTCAGCTTCGTGGTTCATTTTCAGAGCACATCTTCTTTCTCTCTTTTTAAATTTTTTGGGGCACCTGGGTGGCTCAGTCGGGTAAGCGTCTGACTTCGGCTCAGGTCATAATCTCGTGGTTCGTGGTTCAAGCCCCGCGTGGGGCTCTGTGCTGACGGCTCAGCCTGGAGCCTGCTTCAGATTCGGTATCTCCCCCTCTCTCTGACCCTCCCCTGCTCATGCTGTCTCTCTCTCTCTCTCTCAGAAATAAATAAAACATTAAAAAAAATAAAAACAATTGTTTTAAGTTTATTTATTTTGAGAGAGAGAGCACAGGCAGGAGAGGGGCAGAGAGAGGAGAGAGAATCCCAAGCAGGCTCTGCACCGGCAGCACAGAGCCCAACGTGGGGCTTGAACTCACAAACTGTGACATCATGACTTGAGACGAAATCAAGAGTCAGATGCCTAACTAACTGCGGTTCCTTTTTTTGTGTTTCATTTTCATTTTTTGAAGTTCCCCATGAAGGTCTGGGAATGAATTCCTTTGGGGCAGGTAGCCGATCTTGCTCTAAGATTTTTTGTAGTAAGGTTTTGGTGGATCCTGCGGCCACAGCCCCAAGGTTCAGATGCCTTAGCCTGATTTATCGAGTCATGGCGAAGAAGACCTGAGAACGGAAAAGGTCCTCTGTGCGACCTGAGTCGTGGCGGCTCAGAGGAAGCAAAGTGAGTGGCAGAGGAGGGAATAGAAATCCATCTAAATGCACCACAAATTATCATCAAACAAATAACACCTTAAACACACTTGTGGCCTGCCAGATTTCCACAGAGATAATTTATATATGGATCTTGTAATTTGGTGGCAGTTCCCAGAAGGAATGTGGCATTTCAAACCGAAGGAAGTTCAGAATTGATGTAGTTCATTGGTAAACCACTTGTTTCCCTGACTCAGTTTCCAAGCGTTCCATTCATAATTTTGTCTTTTTTCTTTTTCTTCCTTTCCGCTTTCGGGGTGGAGAGCCAGAGGGTCGACAGACAGAGACTTTACTCACCACAACCATAGCTACCTGGGACCCTTCCTGTAAGATGCACAGAAACTTAGATCAGGGGTCCTTTTCTTAGATCAGGGATCGGAAAACTACAGCTGTGCCAAATCCGGCCCATCGTCTGTTTTGTAAATAAAGTTTTATCAAAACACAGCCACACATTTTCATTTAGTATCTTCTACAGCTGCTTTCCTGCTGTGTTTATGACAGAGTCTTCACGTTCTTTTTCTTCTTTTTCAATCTTTAAAGGATTTGGGTTCTTTGGTGATAAGCACACAGTAAGTGCTGATGAGTACTTGTTTAACGAGAGAATCTGTGAGTGTGTGAGTGCGTGAGAAATTGGCTGGAACATCACCCGTGGGGGGTTGTGCAGTGAGGGCTCTGTTCTTGCCGACACCAACAAATCTGGTCTGGGGCTGTGTTCCGTCTGCCTTAGAAGATCTCTCCCAGTGAGTAAGTGACTGAGGTTCAGTGGTCAAAGCTTTCTAAGTAGATAGCCACTGGTCAAGAACTAGATCATTCCAAATTCAATATTTTCTTTTTCTTTTTTAATTTTTTTTTAATGTTTTATTTATTTCTAGGAGAGAGAGACAGCGTGAGCAGGGGAGGGTCAGAGAGAGAGGGAGTCACAGACTGAAACAGGCTCCAGGCTCTGAGCTGGCAGTCAGCACAGAGCCCGACGCGGGGCTCGAACCCACGAACCGCAAGATCATGACCTAAGCGAAAGTTGGACGCTTAACCGACTGAGCCACCCAGGCGCCCCCCAAATTCAATATTTTCATTCTCAGCCCCAATGCTCCATCACCGTCACTGAGAAAGGATTTCCTCATACAACTTTGTTATACACGAGGACTTTTGGAAACCTGCCCAGTCCCGGTGAACATCCCCGAAGCCTCAGTCGCAAAACCATGGAGAAGGCACGAGATTTGTGTCCCATTTGGCATGGCATCAGCTGCAGTTAGTAGAATGCCACCCGAAAGTGGCTGAAATGGTAGGACTTAATTCTGTTTCATAACAGAAATTCCTGAAGTGGTTGGACCCTCGGTCTGTTAGTCCGGCGGCGCAGCAGAGTCCTCCAGAATGTTCCTGTTTCCCACTCCATGGTGCGCAGGCCACCGGCTGTCATTCTCCAGCTTTGTTTCCTCATGATCACAAGAGAGCTGCGTCTCCTCCAGACGTCACAGACTCGCCCAGCTCATCCGAAGGCGGGCAGGGAGATGTTCCTCGTCATGTCTGTCTCCACCAGGGAAGACCACCTTTCCACAAACCCTTCATCAGTCTTCCCCTCAGGTCCCGGCTGATCCACCGTGGGTCCTGGCTTCAGAGGGTTTTGGTCAGGTGCATATTTGACATTTTTAGGACTCAGAGCTGGGAGCACTGGGAGCAGGCAGTGTTGCTGAGGATGGGGTGTGAGTGACTGCTGGGCAGGTAGCCAATAGTCTTCCTCTTTCCAGAGGTTGTTTCAGTTTGGTTCCCCGTATGTCACTGGGGCCCTGTGTGTTTGTGTCCCCAGTGGAAGACTCCCTGTGGGGTGCTGGGGCGCTGGCCAGGCGGGCTCTGTCCAGTGGCTGCCACTCGGGCTGCGCTATGGAGCTCAATCAAAGAAGGGACTTGGGCTCTTGTGCAGATGGAGACGTGCAGGGGGCTGGTACGAGGGACGTCGGGATGCAGGTGCCTGAGAGGCGTCCTTGGCAACCAGTCCCTTGTCTTCCCTGGCATCACCTCCAGCAGGATCTTCCCTCCTGGTGACAAGCTGGCCGTCAGCAGCTCCCCATGTCCATCCCGCCTTTGCAGTCACTTCGGGGAGGACGCGGCTCTTCCCCGTCAGGGCCACTGGCTCTGTTTGGCCTGCCCGACATCACGGACCCACCAGAGCCCATCACTGGCCAGCCCACCCCAACGACACAGGCTTAGAGCGTGGGAGACGTTCTGGGGGATGGATGCTGGGATGGGGCGGGGGGAGAAACGAGAGAGGCCAGACCATCACCATAGTCTTTCTGTCCCAGATATTGTGCCTCAGGAGTCCACATGAGGTTTTCTATCTCTACGCCCTCAGGAAATACTGTCTGGGTCCACGATAATAAAGTCTGGATTTTGCATAGGGCATATATTTTCTTCAACTATTTGATCAAGTGGTGATGTTTTCAAACCCAAAGAACAACACAGATGGTGTTTGTCACATTTGTGAGGATAATTCTGCGTTCTTTTTTGAGAAGATTGGAAAGATCGCATGAGAAAAAAAGGCATTATACAACCACAGTTACATCGTTAGGAGGAAAAGTTCTCACATGTCCCGCCTCTTCCTCCTCTCTTGCCTTTCTCCCCGGTTCCTCTTTTCGTCTTGCTGGCGGTGCTGGAAACGCAGAAATGTTTGCTTTGGGACGACAGCACGTGCCTGTCCAATACCCCTGTCAAATCCATTCCATAATATTAATAAATATTGCTCCTTTTATCCCCTTTGTCGAATTATGCTATCAAATGAGATGTTAAATGCAGGCTCATGGGATGTGCTTGATGGTTGACAAAATGAATATATGAATATATTCCTAAAGAAAAAACCATCCTGCAGAAGCTGTAATCTCTGAATTGTGACAACCTTGGGTAGAATCGTCTTAATAGAACGTAACACACAAACTGCCTGAAATACTGTGATAAGAATTTTTGAAGCTGTTAAATGCAAAGACCCAGTGCACAGGGTTAGAAAGGCAGAAAAAGGCTTCATTTGAAATATTTTAATGAACACGCATTGTGAGGAAATGTGAGTAAATGAAGATGAAAACCACGTGATTATAAAGAAAAATAAGCAAAAGAAAAAAAAAAAGAAAAGAAAAAGAAGCAATAAAAAAAAAAAGTGTTCTAACAGCTAATCCCAGGGAAATGGAAGTCAGCTAACAGATTCCCTTGCATGGGAACTAGATACATCCAGAGAGCTTGGCAGTGGAGTTTTCCCTTAAATGACCATTGCTGTACTCATTTTATGCGTACACTTGGGTATACCTAGGGATGGCGTTCCTTAAGTGTATGTGGATCTTGAGCTGATCCACAGATGCACAGACCTGCAGTTTCAAGGACTGCCCCAGCTCTCATGCAGACTAGCGAGCATCACAAGAAATGCTTGTGATTTACTTCTGCCATTGCTTGGGGTGATGTGTTAGTCAGCGATAGCTAACCGACACCCCTACCTGGAGCTCTACCTTCTCTTCAGTCATTTGACCTTTCACTATTGATACTAAATATTTAGAAACAGCTTACATATTACGTCATCCTGTTTCCTAGCTTCATTAGTATATGATTTAAATCCACATCACTAATAACTTGGAAGATATAAAAAGTCTCAAATCAAATGATAAGGATCAGAACCACAATGAGTGGGATGAAAAGGTCACTGGATGACTTTAATGGCAAAGTAGATACTGGTCGGGGGCGCCTGGGTGGCTCAGTTGGTTGAGCGTCCAACTTCGGCTCAGGTCATGGTCTCACGGTTCTTGAGTTCGAGCCCCATGTCGGGCTCTGTGCTGACAGCTCAGAGCCTGGAGCCTGCTTCAGATTCTGTGTCTCCCTCCCTCTCCATCCCTCCTCCACTCGCACTCTGTGTCTCTCTCTCACAAAGATAAATAAACATTTAAAAAATCAAAAAAAGATACTAGTAAATTTGAACACATGGTGATAGAAAGTATTGGAAATAAAACAGAAAGCATGTATATGTATAAAATGTTTTATATATAGATTTATATTTTACATATATATTTTATACACATACACTTTTTCTGTCTTATTTGGGTTTATATACACATATATGTGTGCGTGCGTGCATATATATGTATGTAAATGTTCTATATATAAACTAAGTTATGCAACTCTGGAGAACTTCCTGAATATGATTACCGCCAGTACAGTCGTGCTTTCTTTCTCTGGACGAAAGGCATGAATAACTGTAGTTTGCCATCAACAGCTTGTGTCGTCCAAACTGGATGTCCGTGATGGCGGGATGCTTTCTGGAGCTCTCTGCACCTTCCTGTCTGAAACCCAGTGCCCTTTGTTGTTTAACTAACTAGCCAAGGTCAGGAGTGGTATTTGTGTTTCAGAATTGGGTTTTTCCTCTATAAAGCTAATTGCCCCGCATGGGGATCTCAGCACGTCCCTCCCGCCTTAAAGATAGTAAGGTGAGAACTTAGCTCTTCTATACTGAGAATGGCAGAATGTAATTGAATTATTATTATCAGTTAAAGAAAGCATCTGTTTGATGGCTCTTTCAAACCTACTGTGAGCCGGAAGAGTTGACTCACATCTTACTTGGGTAACAAGTGGGTTTTCATTGGTGGAAGAGTATTTTTTTAATGTATATTCACCGTCCACCAATGTTCATGACACTTGTAGTCTGAGTGGCTGCATTTGCTCATCAATATTACCATCATGGGAATAGATGGTAATGGGGTGTGTTTCTAATATGATGGGCATCTCAGAACCCTGTTCCTGTCCCTTTTTAATTTTTTTAATGTTTATTTATTTTTGAGAGGCAGAGACAGAGCATGAGCAGGGGAGGGGCAGAGAAAGAGACACAGAATCTGAAACAGGCTCCAGGCTCTGAGCTGTCAGCACAGAGCCCGACACGGGGCTCGAACCCACAAACCGTGAGATCATGACCTGAGCTGAAGTCGGACGCCCAACCGACTGAGCCACCCATGCGTGCCTCCTGTCCCTTTTTTAAAGACAAGGACTCTCTTGATTGTTTATTGATGGTCCTTTCTTCCACCCGAGTATATGTCACATTTCTGATGATCAGTCTTCTCTGCGCGTTATTGTGATTAACTGGTCTTGGGGGACCCATGACTGTGATTTCATGGGATAACCAACAGGAGAGATGCTCAGTTCCTCTAGGCAGAGACACTAACATCTCAGCTATTCCTTATCAGAAAGAAAAATTTTAGTCACAACCTGCCTAAAACTTCTGGAGGGATGTAATAGAAGGGATAATGAATCCAAGGCTGTTTATCTCTTTCTCCTTTGGTCACAGATAAACACTCATTAGTACCCATTCATTAAAATGTCCCAGTGTTCATGGTAAATCATATTACCCAGAAAGAAAGTGTGCTCCTCTGCCGGCACTGGTGATCTCCTGGCCTGATCTCAGAAAGCCTTGCACAGAAGAGACACCAGAGCTGGTGGTGTTAGGTTTGCGCCTAAAACTTTCTTTGACTCGTCTAACAGGCTGACTGTCTTCCAGATCCGTGGTCAGGTCACCTTTATTTTTTCAAGTAAAAAATTGTATATATTTAAGGTGTACAACATGATTACATATTATATATATGTATTATATTTGTAGTGAGCTGGTTACTACAGTTGAGCTAATTGATGCATCTCCTGATATCGTTTCCCATTTTCTATGTGTGTTGAGGCCATCTGCAGTCTACCCTCTAGAAAACTCCGTGTTCAATGCAGTATTGCTAACTATAGTCATCATGCTACACGTTAGATCTCTAGGCTTATTCGTCTTTGAGGTACCGAATGGGTCAAGGGCTAGATTTGACTTCCTTTGTGTGTGCGGTATCTCCTTTAAATAGTGGAGTCAAATTTTCTTTTAGGCTCAGATACCACATTTTGTGATAGTAATGTGTCTTTGAGTTTTGACCCTTTTAAAAACCTTATAAGTAAGCTCTGCCTTGTGGACCCATGCCACCCATAAAGCCTGTGTTCCTCACAGGCCTGATATGTTGGTGTTATTTAGTCACTGTGTGTTGAATTAAAAGCATTATGCTGTTCATTATCAGCAACAGTCGGAGCATGCATCAGTTGTCAGTTTGCTGTGTGACCTCAGGTTCACCAGCAGTGTTGCTGGGGCACAACTGCGTTCTTGTAGGAGGCAGTCAATTGCCCTGAGCATGGTCTTGGACATCAGATTATCAAGTTCACTTCCAGGCAAGACTGCGAGAGTGTTAGTTCAATGCACCCAATTAGTAATACGTCTCAAGGGCATGGTGTAATTACTTATTTTCCTAAATAACACAGACATGCTCCGACTTAATTACAATAGTTTCACTGGGAAATAGAATTGTGGTAATTTCCAAGTTAGTATATCTCATTAATGAGATTTGCTAAGTCTTATTGGCGTTTCTGTGAAATGCCTTTATGTTTCAAATCATTTTCTAAATTGCTAATGTCATCTGTAGAAGAAGAAAACATTTCCAGATTTTCTCCTGGAGGTGAAATCTGTGTGCTGCAGAACAGTCTCTGGTTGAACCATCCAAGGGGCAAAGCTTTCCTGAGCAAACAAAAGAAAGCAAGAAATAAGTATAATCTTTCCCAGGTGTGTTTGACATCCACCATTAAACATCCATACAGTAGGAATATTTTTCACCAGGAGTCTGGAAAGCAGAACCTACCAAGATCCAAGAGTCTTAAATTTGAGATCTAGCTCTGGCCCTGGGGATGTCCATAACCTTAGACGAGTTACTTCATTGCTCTTTTCCAGCTTGCTCACCTGTAAGATAAATGTGCCATTCATTTACTGAGTAACTACTATGTGCCAAGCACTGTACTACACTTTAGGAAAACAGCAGCTCATGCGGGAGGCAAGATTCCTAATTTTTGGGTTGTTTTATTCTAGCAGAAAAGACAACAGATGCAGATGAATAAATAAACAAGTAATTAAGCTAAGGATAATTTGACGATGCAAACAATTGGATAATGTAATTGAAGTAGCCTGGAGGAAGTGAGGTAGCTTTGAGAAGGTCAGGGAGAGCTTCTCTTGAGTGGCAATTTGAATAGCACAGAGTTAGCTATACAAATTTTGGAGTAAGAACATAGCAGGCAGGCAGAGTGGCATAACTCCCTGAGGTGGAAACTTACTGATTCTTAAACACCATTAGCCATAAATTGCAGTGATTTCTGCTCTTTCCACTTCCAGTAAGCAGTATGTGGTATCCAGTGTTCTTTACTCTCATTGGCTGGATTTAATTGTCCTCATTTAATTTTGCTTTACCTTTCGCTCAATGTATCTCATCATTCACTGAATATGTCTAACTAATTACACATTTCTCTGACCCCTCCCCAGATTCCTGGAACATATTTCCACCATCCCTAGTCCAAAGTACCCCTCTTCCTTGCTCCCCAATGTGACCAGCCAGTTGACAGGAAAGCATGGAGGAACAAGAAAGTCCTGCGGCTCAGACCTCATGGATTGCTATATGTAGATGCTCTTGGGTCACCAGCAGTCGTCTGGAAAACATCCAGTTTAAATTTTGTCATTCATCTAGTACTTGCAGCAAGGTATGGCCATGAAATGCCCCAGCACTTCTTGAATGCTACTAGCATCTTCGGATGAAGATGACTAGAACAAAGCAGACAATGCCTATAGCACACGCTGATCAGGTGAAGCCTTGGCTCTGATGGAATTCAGGAAGTGATGAGGGGTCTTCCTAGTATCTAGACAAACATCCACCAGTGACTATGCCCATTTCAACTCTGTGCACTCCTAAGCAGTCAGCTAGAACTAGGCACGGCTTCTGGTTGTCATCACTCTGTACCAAGTGCCAGCAGGTCCATGATTTAAAAAAAAAAATGCTTCAGTGGCAAGACAGTTACTATGGGTTGACCTTGAAAAAGGCATCTCAACTTTGTGGACCCCTTAAAATAGGAGTCCATAACAGAATCTACTCTGCAGGGTTTTATGATTCAGATGCAGCGTGCCAAGTGGTGAACACAGCCCCAACAGAGGACACCTGTGGTCATCACCAATGTCATTGTCATCATGCACATCAGTTGTCACCTCCACTGGCACCTTTTCAGTAAAGCGTTCTGTGATCACCCTATTTATAATAACAACCCTCGTCTTCACTCTTTATCCCTCCTTCCTTCTTTATGTGGCTTCTTTGCATTTATTACCATCTTGCATGTTGTCTATTTATTTGATTAACGGTCTGTTTCACTTTTAAAAAAATAAGCTGCGTGCTCATAGGGACCTCGTTTTCCTCTAGGAAGTGCTTGTGTCCAGGCAAGTGCCTGGCATCCAGTTGGTTCTCAGTGAGTACTGGCTGATTAAACAAAGCAACCTTCTCCCAGGCTGTTGTGCCTGCAGCATGTGGCTACGGTTGAGCTTTACGGACTGGCCATGGGTTGGGTCAATAATGCAGAGAATCTTTAGCTCTTCTCAGCATGCCCTCAGCTGCAGAATGAGCTGAAAAGGAATTTGGATCACTCTTTTAGACTGCCATCTCATGGACAAGCCAGCTTCCACCTTTTTTTTTTTTTATTATTATTCTGAGAGAGAGATCAAGAGAGAGAGAAAGAGAGCGTGAGCAGCGGAGGGTCAGAGAGAGAGGGAGACACAGAATCTGAAACCGGCTCCAGGCTCTGAGCTGTCAGCACAGAGCCCGACGCGGGGCTCGGACCCACGATCCTGGGTTCAGATCATGATCTGAGCTGAAGCTGGATGCTTAACCAACTGAGGCACTCAGGCACCCTTGCTTCCACCTTTTTTTTTTTTTTTTTTAATAGCACCATATGGAAAGTCCTTCCGATGGCTAAGCACTCTGTAGATGGAGGGTATTACGTTATTGCATGACAGGACCTGGAGCACCATACTGTGACCCCAGGGCGGCCTGCCACCTTCTTGGTCTCTGCTGAGCTCAGATTAAGCGAAAACCGTAGCAGACGCAGGCAGGAGAGATGCAGCCTTTGTGAGATAATGAACTTCCTCTATTCCACGCGAAGGGGGATGTTAGGAATCACCTAGAATCTTGAATTCCGCTCAGGGGTTGATAAATCATCATTGAAAATGGAAAAAGAACAGCCAGGTGATGGATTGAAGCGGTGTTTAATGAGAGTTTTGGAAGCCTTGGTATGTGAATCACTAATCTGTGTCCTAAAGAGGGTGATTAATCAAAATCAAAAGCAATTAAAAACAATACTAAGTTTCTGGGTTTAATTTAATAATCATTTGCTGAATTTTGCCTGGTCCTGGATTCTCATTTGGAAGCCTTTTGTTTTTCTTACTTCAATCCATGAAATACACTGTCTTCTGAAGCCTGAGTTTATTTTCTTATAAATGACCTATTAGAAGGCAACAAAAAATGAAATAAGCCTAATTAATTTAACTTTTAGAAAGTAATGTTTTTACGGAGTAGCTGAGGGGAGTATTATCTAACACATTCACACGAATTTGTGTCTGTTGTGTGCTTCACGAGTATTAAGTGACTAGGTTCATGTTCCCTAGGCGGATTAATACTTGTGTTTTAATGGAAAACGGAGTTAATCAGAAAATTCCCTCCAGCAGCAAGGGATGTGTAGGTCACAGGAGACTGTCTTTGTAGATAATTAAAGTTCAGGTTCAGCCTTTTTTTTCCCCCAGAAATGTCTGATTGGATCATTTTTAATTTACAGTAAATATCAAAAGACTTGGCACCTGGGCTTCCCTCTTCTTTCCTGCTCTGTTTGCATGGGAGCTTTGTGGGCTTCTGGCTTCGTTACGCAACCCGAGGGACGCGAGCAATAATAATGCTAGTCATTATATAGAACCCTTCTGCTGTTCCATCTATATGAGACATCATGGAACATTTGTAGTGGATTGGGCACTGTGCTAAGGGCTTCATGGGGGCCATTCAGGCTTTCCAGTACCCATTTTATGGATGAATAAGCTGAGGCACTGAAAGACGAAGTTACACAGGCTGAGAGCTAGCAAGTAGCTGGGCTAGAGTTTATACTGGCAATAATAAACCATTAGACCAATTTACTGCGAGTAGGCACAGTAGGGATGGATAGCGAAGGGCTATTTGATAAAACCCCAGGCAGCAGAATTCAGACTCCTTGACCAAAAGAGAACAGAACGGTTTTTCCAGGTGCTCCGGGATTCCAGGTAGAAGCTGTTCTGCAGCTGGTGCCTTGTGGCCTTTGTTTCTAGCGCCTTATTGTGTCTTTGGATCCAGATGCTCAAGGGCTGTGCCTGGTGTCAGCGGCACGTGGACGGATACACAGTAAGGAGAGCACCTGAGCGGGAACCCGGCCGTGTCACAGACGCTGGAGAGAAGGTCAATGAGTAATTTGTTTCCTGCTCTGCTGCTCTGTGGCAGCGTGTTTGGAGGCCACCGTCAGCGTCTGGGCGCTTACCTTCTGCAGCGTGGCAATCCCCGTAGAAGGAGAAGGCTCAGAACGCTCCCCTCATCAGCCCCTAATGCAGGATGGGATCCTTTGCTGTGAGGACATGATTGTGACATTTGAAAGTACGTGAATGAAGTTTGACTTTTTAAAGATCAGTGATGTGTAGATGTGGAACTTCCTGATGTTGATGGCTGTTTTGAGGCTTTGTTGATTTTGTTCTTGGTGGAGGAAATACACACTTAGGTAATTGAAAGGGATGAGGCATCAGATTGGCAATTTGCTCTCATTTAGTTGAGGGGAAAAATAACTTCCTTTTTTAAAGTTAATTATTTAAATTGAGAGAGACAGAGGCAGCATGAGTGGGGGAGGGACAGAGAGAGAAGGAGAGAGAGAATTCCAAGCGGACTGCAGCGCAGAACCCGATATGGGGCCTGAACCCATGAAATCGTGAGATTGTGACCCAAGCCAAAACCAAGAGTCTAACGCTTAACCCACTGAGCTACCCAGGCGGGCATCCCTGATTTCTTGAGCTATACTTATATCTGTTGTATGACTTTGCGATTGTTTCAAACCTCCAAAAAAAGATGTATTCAAATTGCTCATTTAACTTCCCTCCAACATGTGTGAGTGGCTGAGCTCCTGCTGGAAATGCTCTCCTCCACACGTCTGTCCTTGTCCCCGGCACCAACGGGCTGCATAATCACACGCTTCTCCAGGCAGTGGCAGAGGCTTTCAGGAGCCCAGCAGAGTGAGAACACCCACAGTTTTCTTTCTTTCCTTTCTTTTTTTCATGAGGCAACATAAGATAGAAATGAGTGTGGGTCTACTAAGAAATCTGAGGCTCAGATGTGGGTCACCAGCACTTATGTCTCTTTCTTTTGGCCGAAGCAAGGCTCATGGTTGAATTCCAAGTCAAAAGGGCCTTTGATGGGACGAATGGCGTCTTCCCATGACAGCAGGTATAAGTGTGGAGGCTAATGATGCAATCCATCACGATGCTATAATTAGAGAGAGATGGGGTGCATAGGGCCTCCAGCAAGATGGCCACACCCCTGACCAACAGATACAGGGGAGAAGCTCATTAAATGAGGTAAGTGTGCCCAATGCCCAGCACAATGTTTGATCCATACTTAGCAACTAATATGTTAGTTCCTTTATTTTAATAACTTCCAATCACCAAAATGCATATTTCTTTCAAGAGCTGTTGGACCAAGAAAGTCTGAAAAAATATCTTAATTCTCCCTATCCCATTCCTTGCGATGATGAGAAAAAATTAATTTTTGTGTGTGTCTGTGCCAAGCAGATGGTTGGAGTTAAATGTCCCCAGAGCATGATGGTGTTTGCATCATTAATTAAAGTTTACTCAATAGCGCCTTCATAAATCTTGAGTATAGCGTAACTGCGAGGTGGCTTGGCTCTATGTTTGAGTTTTGGTATGGAAAAGTGCCATCTATCTGCCTACCTTCTAATTCAACCACAATGCATTTGAGTTAGGGTTTGAGAAGGTGAGTAATAAAAGTGGAGTGGAGAAATATGATAATATGAGTCTATTTTTAAAAAGCAAAAAAAGAGGAATCGTATTTGAAAGTAATTGCAAAAATTGATAGCTTGCTAATGCAGGCCTCGAAGCGAGTGGAGAGCTCTCCCTCCTAGGTGCCTCTGCTGTTTATAGCGCGATTTTTTTTCACACTGGCCCTGTTGATAGAGAGGAATCTGAGAAGTCAATCTAATTACATGCACCGTTTTAGGACTTGGAAATGATCTGTATGGAATGTAATAAAATTTAATCTTCTTCAGCCAAATTTATAGTTGCTGGTGGATGGGAGCTTGTCTTATGTGGAGGACTGGGTATATTTCAGAAGACAAGGCCTGCCCACTTACAATGGGACTCAAGAAACCATGACTTTAACTCCAATTTCCCACCTGGTCTATCCAAAACCCTCTGCAGCCAGCAGATGCTAATTTACTGCCTGACGGCCTGACCCCCTTATTGCCCATTGAGTTTGGAGTCAACCGTGAATTGACAACCAGCTTTTTAGAATTATATACATATCCATATTATATATAAATATAATATAAATATAAATGATGTATTATGCATATTTGTCTTATCTATCTATCTATCTATGTTAAATGATGTAAGAAACAAAGGAAAAAGGAAAAAGTCAATTTCCCTACTACTACGGCCCATTGACAAGTCCTTAAAACCGGCAGAATGATCTAGGAGCTCGGCTTCCTCAATGATGACACTTTGCTAAGGGCAAAAGGCAATCTTCCCTTACCATTCTCCCAACCTCCAGGATCCCATGAGTCTACTTTATCATATAAAAATTCCTCTGGAAATCTCCTTTCCGTCTACACCCCAAAATAAATGTTAGCAATCATCCTCCAAGCGAATGGTCCCTGATATACATCTGAAGGGTCTCATGGCTGAGGATTTACTGAACAGTGATAACTGACCTTTCCCTAACAAGAGCCAGCCCCCTCAGGGTCCTGGATACCTGTGGTGTCCGTAATCCCCTCCCAGCTTGGAAGTATATAATCAACCACCGTCTCACAACCCCTGCCATGGGCCCTTTCCCCATTAATAAAACCACCTTTTTGCCCCAAAGATATCTCAAGAAATCTTTCTTGGCCATCATCTCTCAACCCCAACATTTCCGCATTAATAAATATATAGAATTATATATACATTAGCAATTATATGGAACTATATAGAGAGAGTTCTGTAGAACATAAACATATGTATATAGCTATCATTTACAGGTGGCTGTCTGTATTATAAAATGTTTTAAATGTAATAAATGATGTTCCAATTTTTAAAAAATTTTTTGGGAAAACTGAGCCACCGAGATAGTGAAATAATGCAATTATTCTGATTTATGGGGTGCATTGTCTCTATCTCACCCAATCCAATCTCTTACCTTCTGCGAGAGAATTCTGAAAAATTATTTTGCTAAAATAAGTAACTCTCTAGTTCACCTGATTTATGTTTCTCAATAAAACCCATATATTTTTCTACTAGGACCTGAATTTATTATTTCTTTCACTGAGACAAAATTTATTTGGGGGCCTTAAATTTTCTCAGCTTAAGTTAGTGTTGGTCAGCTTCTGAACATTGGGTGAAAATTCCAGCATGATCATCAGGGCACCCTGGATTTTTTATTTGCTTCCATTCACAGTGAATATGATGGTAACTCGCTCTCGTGGATTTATGTTGAATGGGGAGTCAGGCTAGGACATTTGTGCTGGTGGAGACTGGGTCCGATCCTTGGGAAGAGTTGAGAAGGATCCATGCTACCTAGAGAGTGGAGGGGCAGCTTCTCCCGAGCCCACCCAAGGAGAAACAGCCCAATACCACAAACACACCACATTAAAGCGTCCAAAAGGAAAGAGAAATCTCTCTCTGTGATCCACGTCTGAAAGAGAAATGGAGCAACACAAAGTTACAAGGAAGGCAGAAGAATCATCCAGCGGCTCCCGGTTTTGGGGAGTTTGGAGCCCATGGTTTAGGACAGCAGCCCGCTCCCTCCCCACACCCCTGCAATTTCCTTCAGCACATTTGTCAGACGGGTGATCTGCCAATTCAGAGAGAGTGATGGCAGCTCATCCTTCTGTCTCCAACATCCGCTCCAAAGGCTCCCCTTTAAACTTGTGTTAGCCTGTTCTTTGCCGCATCCTCCAAATACCGCTTCCCGGCTCTCAGAGGGCGCCTGAGACACGTCTGGTGTTGGCAGCCAGTGTGTGAATCCCTCTTTCCAAACCCATCTCCCCCCTTGCGACACGGGCCAGGGCTTGAGCTGGAGGCAGAGGCGATTGGCGCCTACCTGTCTGGCTTTAGACTTGGCTGGGGTCTGTTCACTGTTTTGAGTGTGAAGCACTCCATTCAGGGACCTGCAGGGGATGGGACCCTCGAGGTCAGAGACTTGCTGGAGGCATGTTAAGTCTGTAGGGACGGAGCGATATCATTTGCTCAGCTACTGGGGGAGCATTTACTGGGACAGGGCACAGGGTGGTCTTCACAGGAGGAAGGGACTCCTTGTCCCCAAATACTGACTGCCTCTGACTGCTCTCTGAGGAGAGGAAGGACTGAGATGACTTAGTCTGTGATTTTGCTTGTGGTTTTTTTTTTTTTTTTTTAATGGAATCAAGTCACTATGGACTGAATTGTGTTCCCCTGTCCCCAAATCCATAGGTTTAAATCCTAACCCCAACGTTAGGGCAGAGCCCCATCTGACAGAATTATAAGAAGAGACACCAGCGTGTGTGCTTTCTCAGTCTCTCTCTGTCTCCCCCCACCCCCACGTCAGAACTTGGGAAGAAGGCAGCCCTCTTCAAGCCAGGAAGTGGTCTCACCAAGACCTGCTACCTGTCAGCACCTTGATCTTGGACTGCCGCCTCCAGAACTGTGAGTACATTTCTGCTGTTCAAGCAGCCCAGTCTGTAGTGTTGTTTTTTTTTTATAATAACCAGAACAGACTAAGACACAGAAAGGACATGTCCAAATAGAGAGCTGGAAAGTACATCTGTGAGAAAGACGTGTGGCCTTTGGCAAGTCAGATTCAGTCTCTAGGCCTGGGTTCCCATCTTTCACGTGAAAAGATCAGACCATTGGTTAGTCCGTCCATCCATCCATCCATCCATCCACCCCCCAACCCATCCATCCATTCACCCCCCAACCCATCCATCCATCCATCCACACACCCACACATCCATCCAACCATCCATCTATCCATCCAATCACCCACACATCCAACCACCCACACATCCATCTGTCCATCCATCCATCCATCCATTCATCCATCCATTCATCCATCCATCCATCCATCCATCCATTTTCTCTACAAATCACATTTAATCCCCCAGCAAATACTGGTCAGAGTTAGTTACTGAGTATACTGACTACTGTATACTGCATATCGCAGAAATTCAGACTCATCAGTTTTAATACCTTTTCATGGTGATCAAGAACAATAAAGATTTACACTAGGTGGTATGATTAGTTCCTATTTATTAGAACAAGAAACAGGTTCTTCTATCTTCAAAAGTTATCTTTGATTAACTCTTGCCTCATAAGCTTTTGTAGGTCTTGATCCCAAAGTAAATGTATAGGTATTTGTTTGAGCCTGTCACCCCACGAGGGTCTAGTATGGCTGTTGGTTTCCAGAATAAACCTGGGGCAAGTTGGCCTTCATGCTTTGGCATAAGCTAGAGTGAGCAGCGCCCTCTGTAAGCACTGAGGACATGGGGTCCCAGGAGAGTGGGGGCCTCACTGCCAGCATGCCCCACGCCAGCCCCCTGCCCACATCTGCGCCCCCCCCCCCATAGCCAGGAATGCCAACGAGCATTGTGACAGCACCTGCCACGGTGGCCCGATGACGGGATTTAGATGCAAAGTCATTTCCTCGGACACACTCAGAAACAAAGAAATACAAAATGATTGATCCCAGGGAGCAGACTGGAGCCAGCTTAATGTACAAGAAGAGGGAAAATCAACTCAAAAGGTATTTGGTTCCATTGACCCGCATCTTTTCAGGATGACCTTCACAGATGTGCAGTTTCTTAAGGTGAAGTGAAAAACGTAGACCCAGATAAACAAGCCCTTAAGAAAAATGGCTGTTCGTCAGCTGGGAACAGAATTCTGGGTGTTTCTGGGGCAAACAGGACATGACAAGTTCTTAAAGTTTCTGCCACGATCTCTAATATTTGTGATCCACTTCAAAAGCACCTACTGAGGCCACATGTGCCACAGGCTGGGTGACTGCCCTTGTTCTGTACTGTTAGTGGTGAGGGACGAGGGAGACAGGTTGGGAAGGGCTGAGCTCCTGGTTCATACCTCCTCACGGGCCGTGATGTCAGGTGCTGCATTCTCAGACGGTGACCTGCTGTTTGAAGAAATAAGCCCGTCACTGTGGATAGGAGGCCCAGCAATTCACCACGACGGGAAGTCCTGACTACCAAGTCCACTAAGGGAAAACTCTTTCCAGAATCTTCCACCTTCATGACCTCGGAGTCCAAGATGCCTGCTTGAAAATGCTCGCGCTACCTCTGCTTCCGTGCTGGTGCACACAGCTGACCCATGGAGCTCAGTGTTCATGTTGTAATTCATTCATGCCCTTGGAGCCATTATACTAATACGTTCAGACTCCCTGAGTTCAAATCCCAGTTCTCCATTTATTACCAGTGGGACCCGGAAGCGTGTCTTAGGATTATGTGAACTTAATGTTTTTATCTATAAATGGGTAAACTAATTTCCACCAGAAACATCTCATGGGAGTACATTGAAGAGGACAATATATAATAATAAATCCTATAAAATAATAGAACTATAAAATAGAAATATAATTATCAAATATAAACAAAATAATATAAAAAATAATAAAAAGCTTATCCTATAGTAAGCAAATAAAAATTCATAATACAAATCATTTTAGGTCTGTATGCTTTATTTTTTTTAAGGTTTTTATTTATTTCTGAGAGAGGAGAGAGAGAGAGAGAGAGACAGCGTGAGCAGGGGAGGCTCAGAGAGAGAGACACACACACACAGAATCTGAAGCAGCTCCAGGCTCTGAGCTGTCAGCACAGAGCCCGACGCGGGGCTCGAACCCATGAACTGTGAGATCATGACCTGAGCCAAAGGTGGACGCTTAACCGACTGAGCCACCCAGGCGCCCCTAGGTCTGTATGCTTTAAAATAAAACACAGAGGAGAGAGGAGAAGGGAGAGAGTTCAAAAGTTTAGCAGAAGCAAGACATGAGCACTGACCAGTTCTAGGCGTGTCGTCCAGCGGTCACCGTGCCCGTGGCTGCCTGGGACACAGGGCTACAGCCCTTCCTGCACAGGATGGTCCTGATTGTAGTGCTTTTAATGGCTTTTATTTTACCTCCTCTCAAGATGACATTTTTTAAAAATATTTTTATTTAGTTTTGAGAGAGAGAGAGAAAGAGAGCGTGAGCAGGAGAGGGTCAGAGAGGAAGGGAGATCCAGCACAGAGCCCAACGCGGGGCTCGAACTCACGAACCATGAGATCACGGCCTGAGCCAAAGTTGGTTGCTCAACGGGCTGAGCTTCCCAGGCGCCCCAAAATCTCCTTTCGAGAGCTCCTTTGAGGCGTGGGCAGTGACGGGTAGGTGGCAGCTTGTAGGCAAAATGTTTGCCCGCCTCCGTCTGCCAACGCCCCGTCGTGTTTTGGTTACGACTTCAGTTTTTATTTTAAAAGATGCTTATTCTAGAAAAGTCAGGCAACATAGGCAGTTGAAAACAAAAAAGAAAAAAAAACACCTCAAACCCTAAGATCCTAAATCTTGCATTTTTCATCTCGGAAGACTGTCATTTCTTCAGTCCTAACCCAACAGCGTGGCTATAAATGGATCACCGAATGAATGGCGACGATGTGCTATAAAAGCACACCAGCATGCGGCATGCCGTTTTTGAAAAAATGTGCCAAATTTATTTTCACGTTTTTAACAGGAGAGGAAGGATCCAAACTAACATTGATGAACTCCAAACCTTTCCTCCTTTGAAAGATGGATCGGGCCTTTTGTGAGGAGGCCTCAAAGGTCACAGAGTGTAACTTCTACCACGGCCACACATCTGCCCGAGATCACGGGCAGGAGACGTGCCCTTCGCTGCAGGATGGCGAGAGCCCCGAGTCACAGTGAGATAACGTAGACGGCATCGTTGCAGGCATTTTTGGTAAATGCAATCCGTCGTGCGTCTTACCCACAATTAAGGAGCACGCTTACAACACTAATACCCTTGAGGGAAGTAACCTGTTCAAGATTAGGTGAAAGAAGCTGCCAGGTTTTTACCTGGGAGCAGACAGGGAGCAGGAAAGCTTTGAAAGACCTCCGCCCACTTGGCTGCCTTTCCTGGTCCTCCCCAGAACGATCTCTGCCTCTGGAAGATGCTCACCTTCGGCCGAGGAGGCAGCCCATTCGTGGACGGGGATGACGAGGTCCCATCCCTCTCCGGGGGAGGACGGCTTGCAGATGGAGCTGGTTAGTGCGCACAGCAATGAGCTGCCCAGGCCGCAGGAAACCTAATGGGACAGAACAGCGTCTCATTTTCTGGGAGAGCCAGACAGCCTCCCTGCCATTTTACATCCAATAAGAGTTCCCATCTGGGGCTCCCTTGCGGGCTGTTCGAATCTCCCGTTTCAGATGCAGCTCTGTAAAACCAGGCTCGCCTTGGCAGGAGCCGGGCTGCGTCTGGGCAGGTGAGGCTGCCTGCTCGTGAGATACCAGCTTCGTCCCGGCTGCTGTCCCGCTGACTTGCCAAGGAGGGAAGCACCCGGTGCCCCAGACAGGGTCCCACACAGCCGGTGGAGGCCTCTGTCACAGGTGATGCCGGAGTGCGGCAGACGGTGAGGTGCAGACAGGAAATACATACGACGTACTCCCAGCAGACCCACCTCGCCCAAGAATGACAACAGCGAGCGTTCTCGGGACTAACGCACGGCTTGGGGGATGGAGAATGGCTACGGTGAGGCGGATTTGCTTCTGGACACCCTCTTCCGTGCTCTTTGGTTATTTCCTTTCTCACCTGCATCTATTGCTTAGTAAATGGTTTGAAATTGAAAAAATAAATCCCGAGAAGGGACAACGTGACAGTAGCATAAGTTCTTTGACGCGAAAGTAGATCAACAAAGTCAACGCCAAAAATGTACTTTGCCAAACTGCACGTTGGCTGAAATGTGATTTGAACCCAAGTGTCTCCGGATCCAGGTCGGCGTTACCTCCACTGCCTCTTGCTGCATCGGTGATGAGCCCACGTGCTTAATTGTTGGCCAGCGGCCTTCTAAATGTCCTGGGGCACATACCCTGCCCCTCAGCGGCCCCCCGTGATTGGGCATCCAAGTCTCATGTAGGCCAATCAGTGTAGTCTCTCCATCTGGTTCGGTCCATAACCCTGAGTCCAAGTCCGCTTATGGAGAGATGGAGACCGAAGGAGACGGTACAAAGTCCTCGATTCTCAGAGTGCTGAGGACCCCCCGTGGGACGAGCAAACCCTGACATGGTCGGTGCCTACCTGGGGCAAGAATACTGATGAGGACAGAAAACCGTAAGCTGACAGCACCGGGAATATTTTGAGCCAGGCTGCAACGTTTAAATTGAATGCGATTTCTAAACATAGCACATCGATGTACCCAAACCAAAACGGCCCCATCTGTAGCAGAGACAGCAACTTCTACTTAATGATGCTCAAGCAGGAGCGCAGCCAGAATGAGCTGCCTCGAGCCCACAGCCGCTTCGTCTCTGGCTGCTTCCAAGCACGCACGGCAAGCAGAGGGTGGACGAGGGAAGCAGCAGACCCTGCTGCCTGGGGTGATGTCTGAAAACCCGGCTGTTCGGTCCTGAATGGAGACATCCGGTCCAGTGTGCGTTTGATCGTGTCCAGTGTGCATTTGATCATGATCTGCCCCCAGAAGGGCGGTTTGAGGAGGTGGATGCTCAAGAGGCCGGGCGGGAGGAGACGGGCGGCGCATAGTGTGCACAGTGTTCCTGGTGTGGGCAGAGCTGGGTTCAAATCCCTGCGTTACCGCTGCCCGGCTGTGTGACCTGGGCCAAATCTCCGAACCTCTCTGAGCCTGTTTCCCCAGCTGCCCAGCGGAGGTGATTTTGCTGGGAGCATAAAGGGGGAGTGGAGGCCTGCATTTACTCAACGCGGGATAGTTAGTTACGGGGCCGCAGCCGAGGTCACACTAGGGGATTAAAGCCGCGCGTGTGCCTCGTTCCTGAAAACGTGTAATTGCAATCTGTAGGCTGGACAGACGTGGTATGTTGGGCCCCCCAATAGTTTTACATTTTTTGTACTTAATTTTAAAGATTTGCGTTTAGGAATTTTCCTTAAAGTCGAGGTTTTTGGCTTATCCGAGGGGGAAGAAAAGGAAGATCTGGCTGAAGTGGACCCACATCATCCTCTGGGAAAAACTAACGGAGTCCCAGCCGCCACCGCCCCCTGCAGACGCGCCCATGCCCCCCGGGCCCCCTGGTGATGGCTCCTGGTGAGCAGGCGCCGCTGTGGTCCCGTCTGCGACCCGGACACTGAGGCTCGGAGTTTAAACGGCTTGCCAAGGTCAGAGAGCGAGTCAGCAGAGGTCGTACGGCGGCCGCGATCCCGCTGCGCAGTGGTCCCTGCGCGGCAGCCGGGACCGCGTGCCTCCCTGACCTCCCAACGCCCCTCCACCCCAGCCCCCGCCGTCTCTAGCGGCTGCAGTTCACAGACTGTATCTGATCGGGATGGACACCATCTAAGCAATTGTAGCCTCTGGGTCCTGGGTCATTATCTCGCTCTTCCCGGAGTTGGGAGGGGATTTGCGGGCGTCACTCAGCCAGCCAGGGACTGAGCGGCCGGGTCGCCCCTGTCGCCAGGGTCCTGGCTCTTCCTGCCTCACACTCGCCTCCCAGCAGGAAGGAGGTGACCTCTGTGAGGAGGTCTTCACTGTGTTTAGTGCCGTGGGCAGTCGACCTCACACACAGGACACATACCTCGTTGTCGGTGGCTGAGCTCGGTCACCTCGCAGGAGGAACAATTATGCCTCGTTTGGACGGCAGCCACTTGCATTTTCTCCAGAAGGCTTATTCTCATTTTACTGCCAATACGTTCAGCTCTCTCCTCCCAGGCGGCGGCTGATGGCTCTGTCGCTTCGACGTGAGTTCCAGCTGGAAGAACGTCGTTTGCGGCTCTGATGGCAAACGGCTAATGTAGGAAAATGGACGGATGGCGGGGGGAGGCGTGAACAATCATGGTCAACAGTGGAAATTAAAGCTGCAGGGAGATACCGTTACACACTCATCAGAATGGATATAATTTAAGAAAAAAAAATCACCTTTTCAAGTGTAGGAGAGGATGTGGAGAAACCAGACTTTCTTCTAGTGGGGAGTAAAATGGTGGCCACTTTAGTTTTTTGAAGTTTATTGATTTGTTTTTGAGAGAGAGAGAGAGAGCGAGCATGAGTGGGGCAGAGGCAGAGAGAGAGGGAGGGACATTCCAAGCAGGATTTGCCTTGTCAGCACAGATCCCCATGTGAGGCTAGAACTCATGAACCATGAGATCATGACCTGAGCCGAAATCAAGAGTCGGGCGCTTAACCAACCGAGCCACCCAGGTGCCCCCGGCTGGCCGCTTTATAAAACAGTTGACTTAAAATAAAAGTTAAACCTATCCCTTCCCCGTGACCCAGGCTTTCTACTTCGTGGTATCCAGCAGTTTTCACTAGCCTGGCTCCTGAACGTCAGTGGATGTCTCATTTGCACTAACCCAGGCCTGGAAGGGGACGAATGTCCATCAGCAGATGAATGGACGGCCATGTGTCCATAGAAGGA
The DNA here is from genome assembly GCF_003009895.1 of Hyaena hyaena. Classification (NCBI taxonomy): domain Eukaryota; kingdom Metazoa; phylum Chordata; class Mammalia; order Carnivora; family Hyaenidae; genus Hyaena; species Hyaena hyaena. The sequence continues at coordinate 287,139 of NW_024080632.1, read as the reverse complement.
AATAGCACCAAGCAGTCAAAGGAACCTGATTACTGATAACATGTTTCAACATTGATGGATCCGAAAATAATTGCGCCCAATGACAGAAACCACACAGAACACGGCTGGTTCTGTTCATAGCAAATCACAGTACATCTAGGCAGCAAATCTACAGCGTCAGAAGTCAGACCAGTGCTTGTGTGCAGATTGGGTTGGGGGCCTGGGGTGGGGGGTTGGGGAGGGATGAGAATCGTTCTGCTTTCGGTCTGGGTTTCCCAGACTAATACATAGGTCAAAACTTAGAAAGTATTCTGTTTTAAGTACATGCATTCTGTTTTATAGCATGTGTACGTCAATAAAGTTCTTTACAGTCATGCTTGGCACAGGGTAGACATCTGACAAATACACGTGGCGAGGAAATCGCACTAGAATCGGGGCCGGGAGAATGACTTCACTCCCCTCCAGCGTTTGTGCCTCTTCTCTTTCCCTTTTGCTCTCAAAAGATAGGAACCCTCAGGAGGTCGGGGCTTCTACGACATTTGTCAGGCACCAGGTGTCCGGCCACAAAAGGGGAGAAAGGTCCTGGTGCCACTCACTGTATTTTCTCAGACATCCTACTTTTTTTTCAATTTTTTCATTTTTTTTAAATTTATTTTTGAGAGAAAGAGGGACAGAGAATGAGCAAGGGAGGGGCAGAGAGGGAGGGAGACACAGAATCTGAAGCAGCCCCAGGCTCCGAGCTGTCAGCACAGAGCCCGACGTGGGGCTCGAACCCACAAACCGCGAGATCATGACCTGAGCCAAAATCAAGTGTGGGATATTTAACAGACTGAGCCACCCAGGTGCCCCCAATTTTTTTTTATATTATAAGCAATGTTATAGGAAATGTTTTCTTATATGTCTTTGCCCAGTTCTTTTGTTATTTCTTCAGATTGTTTCTTAAAATGAAATGATTAATATAATATATATTTATATATAATATAATATTTATATTTTTAACAACTATTTTTAAGGTTGCTGCTACCTATTGCCACCATGTTTTGCAGAGATGTTGTCAGATTGCTTTCCCATTAACAGCGTGAGAAATGTTGACCCATTCTGACACTGGGCACTGTCGATTGGGTTTTAAAACATACTTGCTAATTTGACAGAGAAAATGTCACATTGTTTTTATTTGCCCTTCTTTCATCGCTTGTAAGGGAGAAATTTTTGTGCTGATTGATTTGTGATATTTATGTATTCGATTGGTAAGTGGGACACATATTATCATCACTTTGAGCTTTTTAGAAATGATATGTGCGTAAAGGCCGCCTGGTTAGCAATTCTATTATGTCTCATTAATGCATTCGAGAAATAGTTACTGAGAGCCTCCTGTATATGGCAGGCATGATTCTAGGCGCTGATGATTTCGTAATGATCAAAACATTAAAATCTCTGTTCTCTGGGCACCTGGGTGGCTCAGTCTGTTGAGCAGCTGACCCTTGATTTTGGTTCAGGTCAAGATCTCATGGTTCGTGAGATCGAGCCCCAGGTCGGGTTCCGTGCTAGCAGCAGAGAGCCTGTTTGGGATCCTCTCTCTCTCGCTCTCTCTCTGCCCCTCCCACCACCCTCATATAAACAAATAAACTTAAAATTAAAAAAAAAAAAAAATCTCTGTTCTCATGGGACTTAGCGTCTTCCGGGGCAGAGATACAAGACGTGAGTAAATATACGTGGTATGTTGGGTCATGAAAAGTGTTCAGAAAAGAAAGACCAGGAATGGCGTCCACAGGGGTAACAGGAAGGCTGCTCTTCCCCGTGCGCCTCCCCCACGCGGCCGCCGTCCCCCACCTGGTGCGGCCTTGGCTGCCAAGCCAGGCAATATTGATCTGCAGACGAGAGGAGTGGGTCGGGCATCGGCGGTCCTGGGTTCTAGTTCTGACACTTACGGCGTTTGCTAAATGACTCCGGACGAGCCCCTTCCCTCCTCGGGGCCCTTCTGATTAGACGGAGTCATTTCGGTAAGATGCGTGTTTGTCCAGGCGCGACACGGTTATCACCGACGGGTTTTAATAGCACAGGTGAGGGCGTGCGTGTATGTGCTTGAGTGTGTGTGTGTGTGTGTACACGCGTGCAGCTTGTATGTGTGCTGCTATAAGTAAAATGCATTAGGAGGAAGTAAGGCAACGCTGGCCCATGGACAGTACTTGGCAAAGCCTATTGCTAACGCGAGGCTTGAGCGTAGGGCTGGGCTGGTTTAAAGGAATGTATCAAGCTGGTAATAGTTGGAAGAGACACAGATATAGTACAAGGTGTGATGGCAGGTGGGGGGGGGCTCTCTGTGCCTCCTTCAGACCCGAGGCCGAGCCCACCTGCTCCCACGGCCCCCATGGTGTGAGCGCATGTGCGCGGGAGGAGCAGCTCAGGGTCTCGGAGGCGAACCCCGAATCCCACGGGGGACGCTGTGCAGGGAGGCCCCCCAAGGGGAGAGGACGGCCCGAGTCTCAGGCTTCGGGGTTCCTCGTGTGACCCCACTCCAAACACACACCTTCTCCTCGTCATCAATGTATTTCATCTTCAGCCACCCAGACAGCGGGATTTGTCACTTACAAAAGCAAAGGTGGCAGCATTTTGGTCGAAGGTGACGAAGCCATTAAAACACGTACCTGCGGGTTCCTGCACCGCTGGAAGATGAGGAGGAAAGTGCGCCTTTGTTGTGGAAACTATCTCTTTTAACTTTTACAAAAAAGGAGGGAAGAAAGCAATTAGCGCAGTCCTTTGAAGAATTAAGCAGCAGCGATGCTAGCGGCTGAGAGAGAGGAGAGAGAGGAGAGCTCGCGAGCAAAGAACTGCTTTATGAATTACATTCAAGCTGACCATGGAGGTCGCATCAAGTGATAACTTGCCAAGTATCACTTCCTGTGCGTTTCTTTAAAATCTGGGGCGCCCGGGGGAAGTTCTGGTGGGGGGGTGCAGAAGGGATGCGGATCCACACAAGATAAGAGGCCGTGCAGCTGTGAACAGGGAAGGTTTAGAATAACCCATAAAACAATAGCGCCCTGCGGCTGTGGCTTTCTGCTCTCCAGAGTGCATTTGGATCTGGGGGAGACATAGAGGCTTAATCTAAGTGCGTGAAGGGCCATGTTAACTCCCGATGCAGAGGCTGTACAGTTCGGTGTTTGCATCGTGTGAGGTCTTCTCGCTCTGCACAGTAAACGTGTTCCCTCCTTTCCCACGGATCCAGAGAGCACCAAGAATGAGCTGCTCTGGTCAGTTTTCTTGCCGCCTCCCCCCTTCCCTACTTTTTCCCTGCCTTTCACAGACAGCTAAGGTCCCATTGGTCTTTTGTGTTTATTTTTTCCTGCCTCGGGCTTCCCCTGAGCTATTGGGAGGGATGGCTGTTAGATATGCTTTTGTCTGTGAGCAACAGAATAGCTGAGTCATGGTAACTCAATAGAGCAAAACAAAATAGAATAGGGGCTCATTTTTCTCCAGGGCAAGAGGTCTGGAAGCTTCTGTTTTGGCTCCAGGGCTCTGTGATATCTGGATCAGAGTTTTTGAGATTCTTTAGATCGTTTCCCCATACTTGTTGCCTCATGGTGCCAAAATGGCTGCTGGAACTCCCCTCCAGATGGGGCTCCGCCTCACTTCCCCTGGCGGGAACTTTCCATAGGATAATAGGCTGGTGACTATACTTCTCATTACGAAGAGGACCCGAAAATGATTGCTTGGCAACTTGAGAGTTCTTTGGGGGAAATAAAAGGAAATCAAATGGTTTTCCCCAAACTACTGAGGTATGTTTTAGAGGATGAAGAAGATTTTCTCTGGATGAAGGCAAGGGCTGCCATGCTTCTTTTGTGTTCTTCTAGCAAGATCATCACCAGACTGTTTAGTGTGAGCCCTGCTTCCTGTAGCCTTAAGAAATGGGGCCCCTGGGGCCCCTGGGTGGCTCAGTTGGTTAAGTGGCAGACTTCAGCTCAAGTCATGATCTCACAGTTCATGGGTTCGAGCTCTGCATCAGGCTCTGTGCTGACTGCTCGAAGCCTGGAGCCTGCTTCCGATTCTTTTTTTTTTTTCTTGGAGAGAGAGAGAGAGAGACAGCGTGATCAGGGGAGGGTCAGAGAAAGAGGGAGACACAGACTCTGAAATAGGCTCCAGGCTCTGAGCTGGCAGTCAGCACAGAGCCCGACGCGGGGCCTGAACCCACGAACCGTGAGATCATGACCTAAGCGAAAGTCGGACGCTTAACCGACTAAGCCATCCAGGCGCCCCGCCCGCTTCCGATTCTGTGTCTCCCTCTCTCTCCCCCTTCCTGATCACAATCTATCTCCCTCATTCTCAAAAATAAACATTAAAAAGTTGAAATAAAGAAAGGAGCCCTTGGTGTGCTCCAAGACGTAGGCAAAGACATGACAGCTGACTTCGATGTAACACTGGGAATCGAAGATAACCTTGCCCCAGTGGACCGACGCGTACGCATCTGTGCTCCGGCCTAGCACTCAGAAGCGCCGGGCAGCACGTCAGAATTGCTTTGGATGATCATAATTTAGCAAATCCTCTAACTTGTATATTAGGCTGGCTCAGTAAATACGTCCTTGCTATTTCATCTGAAGGAAAAAAATCATGGTGAATGATTCTCACAAACAGAAAAAATCACCCCGTCTGCTGTTCAAATGGCACATACGAAGGACGGCTTCTCCAAGACCCCCTCCGAGGACACCTGCTTCCCCCAGGGCGGGGAAGGGGCTCGGCGTGGAGGCCATCAGCAGAACACGTGATGTGGTTTCCAGAGAATTTGGCTTATTGCTACCCTCTCGCAACCTTCCTGAAAGATAGCAATTCCAACAGCTTTACGGAAAAAGATGACAGTTTTCTATCAGATATGCCCATGCTGACACACAAACTGCTTTTCTTTATGCCTAGGAATTTCCTCCAAAAATGTCTTAACGAATCAAACTCTCCAGAGATGAGTTTTGCTTCTTGGCGAGGGGGAGAGGGCGGAGACAGGCTCAGGGTCTAGGCGGGAGGGGCATTCACAATCTCCGCCGAGAGTGGCCCCCACATTTCTCATTTCCCCAGCTCACCTGCCTTCTGTCCACTCTGCACACCTCCCCTGCCCACCGTTCTCGATCCATCCACCGCGTACTGTCTCTGCTTCAGGTCCTAACCCGGGTTCCAGGCACAAAACAGTCAAATGATACCCACCCCTTACCTTCGGGATTTGTACCGTAAGGCTTAGAGACAGGTATGTGAGCTACATCCCTATGTGCTAAGAGGTGGCATGGCTCTAGATTTGAAGAGACGGCTGGTTCTTCCAAGAGGGAAACATGTCACCTGGTAAGGCTTGAAAGTAAAGACAATATCAGAACGGGGTTTTGAAGGATACGTAGGAGTTTGCCAGGAAGAATGATGAGCTGTGAGTAATGAAATCAGTAGTTACTGTTAAGAGCACTAACTGTGCCCCACACGTGCCCCCTTTTTACATGGTCTAATTGCCTTGTCACTGTCGGCCATTCAACAGTGTGAGAGAGAGGAAACGTTCACTGTGTCCATCTTACAGATGAGACAACAGAGGGTGTGGACTCTCCCGACTACAGGCGGGGCTTTCGGCCATCACACCACACCGGTGGGCGGTGCAGAAGAAAGTGCATCGGGAAAGAGAGAGAAGGCACTGAAGCACGGATGCTTAAAGGAAGTGAATGTATCTCATCTGCTCAAGGACTGGACGGTGTGTGACTCCCCAGCTGTGTGACTCGGGGACAGATAACTGAGCCCTGCTGAACCTTCACAAAACATGGTGGACCAGTGGAATCACTTACAGGGCTTTGTGAGACGCCCCCTTTCCAGGGGCTCCTCTCTTTGCTTATGCCTCCCTCTCCTCCGTCCCTGCCCACATGGGTCTGCTGAGCATGCACTACGTGCCAGGGGCCTCCATAAGCACTGGGGATGCAGCTTAAATGGGGACCCGGTGAGGCTGGGCCCTCATGCTGGGGCCGGGGTGACACCTCAATACCGGTGTGAGGGCGTCCGGAACACTGTAGTTACAGCTGTGGGAAGGGACAGGCAAGGAGGGCCGCACGCATCCCTGAGTCAGAGGTCGCCTGGCCTCCCTTCCATATCTCTCTTTGACGCGGTCTCTGTGTCTCTTTGTCTTGCCCGCTGTCGGCTCTGTTAGCTTTCATCTCTCTGTCCTTGGCTGTCTGCCTCTGTCTTGGATTTCCTATTGTTTTTTTACCAGTCTGGCTTCCTCGTTGCTTCTCTCTCTCTCTCTTACCC